>NC_053496.1:1990288-1997999 GCF_905171775.1 Rana temporaria
AGGGAGTGAAAGTGCCCGGTATGGGGGGGGCAGGAAGGGAGTGAAAGTGCCCGGTATGGGGGGGGCAGGAAGGGGGTGAAAGTGCCCGGTATGGGGGGGCAGGAAGGGGGTGAAAGTGCCCGGTATGGGGGGGGGGGCAGGAAGGGGGTGAAAGTGCCCGGTATGGGGGGGGGCAGGAAGGGGGTGAAAGTGCCCGGTATGGGGGGGGGCAGGAAGGGGGTGAAAGTGCCCGGTATGGGGGGGCAGGAAGGGGGTGAAAGTGTCCGGTATGGAAGTGGGTAAATGAATACAAGGCTTCCTCCAGCCATCTCTTCACCTCAGCCATTCACAGGAAGCCTTGTATTCATTGATACATTACACAGCTTCCTGTGAATGGCTCAGCAGCACTCATATTTGTTCCAGGACTGCGACAGGAAGTTTCTGTAGCACTGCAAGAACACAGCGCTGTATACGTAGCGGATGGTATAGATGGTTTATACAGCGGAAGCATCTATAAAAAAGCATTGGGGGGGCCCCATGTGAAAGAAATACTTGTTCAGTCTTTGAATCTCGGGGCCCCCAGGAGCCCTTTATCTTTTCTTTAGGACTATACAGATCAGTGGAGGTCGGGCAGCTTTGCATTTTAGGCATACGTTTAGGGGGGGGGGGGGCTCACCTTTAAAAGTTTCTGGGGCCCGTCAGCCGCTCGGACACTCAGTTTGTGTAAAAGTTGTACTGAAATATGAACAGAAAATAGAACAATTAGCAAAAATTTGTCTACTGGGGATTTTTTTTTTTTTTTTTTTTTAAATACACAAATCAGCATTTTCTCCCAGCGATTACTTCTAACCTCCAAAACAAAAAATAAATCATAATAAAAAAAAAAAAAATAATAAATTATATTATAATAAATATATATATATATATTTTTTTTTTATTAAAATAAAATTATATTAATAAAGTAAATAAATACAATACAATACTATAATAATACTATATAAATAAAAAAAAAAAAAAAGAAAAAAAAAAAAAAGAAATTGTCCCTTTAAGGCTGTTGGGGCGCAAGTGACGTCTGACGTCGCTGCTGTGATCCAATGGCATAGCCTTAGTGGTAAGCAGAGGTAATGATTGGATCGTCTCTGCCACTACCGACGTGATTCCAGTTAAGCAGCAGAGACAACCGGGACGCGGCAGGAGGAGGGGGGGTTGGGGGCACTCCTCCTCCCCCCGCTAAACGCGATCTTGCGGCGAATGTGCCGCAGAGACCACTTTTATCCCAAAGAGGACCGCCCGCCGTTGCATGAAACTACCGGGGTTATGGTAGCCATCTGCTGCCATAACAACGGTATTCAACGGCCGGTGCTACAGTGTTCTGTCAAGAAGTGCCCACCTATCGAATAGTGCCTGCGCAGGATAAAGCCGCACTCCAGCCGAGTTGCCGATCAGCTGGAGTGACGTGAACAGGGCACAAGCGCACATTGACGGAGGCATCTCTCGATGGGAGATACCATTTCACGGGCACAATTGATACCTATGCAAACAGCGGGGGGAGGCGCGTGTTCTCACATGGAGCCTCGCTGTTGCCGGGCGACTTTACAGTGTGCCGATGATCCGCCCCCCCCCCCCCCACCCCCGCTGTTTGTATAGGTTTAAATGTACGACTGGAAAATGGTATCTCCCATCGAGAGATACCTCCTACGGTGTGCGCATGCGCCATGGTTTACGTCAACTGATCAGCAGTTGTGCTATGACTTTACGGCGCATGCACCGCTCGTCCCGGGAACTATTCGATGGGAGGGCACGAGAGAGAGAGAGATATATATATATATATAGAGAGAGAGAGAGAGATAGATCGAGAGAGATCGAGAGATAGATCGAGAGAGAGAGAGAGATAGATAGATAGATAGAGAGAGAGAGATCGATCGAGAGATCGAGAGAGAGTTTTGTGCCCGGAGTTCCCCTTTAATTTGGAGGAGTTGCGAGAGAACAAAAGCCGCGTCGCGTTAACACTTAAAAATGGCGCTCACCCATGAGTCCGCAGAATCGGGGGAAGGTTCGCGGAATGCGCGTCTGCGGGTTCACCTCGATCAGCACGTTGCGCTGGGTGTGGATATACACTTGTAATAGCCCCGCCCGGTTCAGGGGGCTGTCCAGGAGCATCAACAAACACTGCAAGAGAATTCAATATAAATAGAATACATTAGAAGAGGACCTGTCATGATGTCACATGGGGGCGGGGCCAGCTCTAAGAGTACGATTTAGATTTGAAAACACGATAATTATTAGGTTGTCACACATCCTTGGAGCCATTTAGAAGATGCTAGAGTTAAAAAAAATAAAAAAAAATAATACTATATATTATCTTCTAAATCACTCACAGAATGTATGACAAAAAGTCACGTGCGTCACTGCAGGTCTGGGGAGGGGGGGGGGGCAAAAGCCCACCATTATTCTCAATGTTTTAGTAATGAGAATAATTATAAAGCATTTCAATTCCTCATTGCAAGTGCGATATAATGATATAAATAATATTATACTCAGCAGCATATGATACATTGAGTGATAGGTCCTGAAGAAGCTACACAACCAGCGAAACACGTTAAATAAAATGCGCTGGGAAATAATACGCACACCTCCATTCTTTTGCATTTAGACTACGGGGGGATTTATTTAGGAGGTGTATATGTATGGTAGTCCCTATTAGAGGTAGACCGATATGGGGTTTTTCTCTGCCGAGTGCTTTCACACTGAGGCGGTGCGCTGGCGGGACGTTAAAAAAAAAGTCCTGCAAGCAGCATCTTTCAAAATTATATGAATAATAAATTAAAATAAATACAATTATATTAATAATACAATGATAATATTTTTTTAAATTAAAATATATATTAAATAATAATACTATATGAATTAAAATACACACACACACATATTTTTTTTTTATTCATATAGTGTTATTATTTTAATATATATTTTAATTTAAAAAAATATTATTATTGTATTATTAATATAATACTAAACCTGACCTGAATATTATTTTAATTAGCATTTTATTATTTAAAATTAAAATATAAATATATATATATTTATATTTTAATTTTAAATAATAAAATGCTAATTAAAATAATATTCAGGTCAGGTTTAGTATTATATTAATAATACAATAATAATATTTTTTTAAATTAAAATATATATTAAAATAATACTATATGAATATATATATAGTTCTTATAGGCAGCGGGAGGGGACGTCGCCCCCCCCCCCGGTGCCATCGGGGGCCCGGAGAGCGAATCGGTCGCGCTGGCTGGAAAGCATAGAGATGACTGTGGTCACCAGTCATCTCTATGACCGTCGGAGGCCCGGGTGCGACGTTATGACGTCACGCCCAGTACCCGGAAGTAAACAAAGCCGCAATCGCGCCTGTCGGCATGCGATCTGTGATTTTTTTTTTCTCCGATTTCATGCTTGTAAGCCTGGAGGAGAGATGTGGGGGGAGGGGGAGGTCTTATTGACCCCGCCTCTCTCCATAAAGAGGACCTGTCACACTGATTCCTATTACAAGGGATGTTTACATTACTTGTAATAGGAATAAAAGTGAAAAAAATTAAATAAAAAATTAAGTAAAATAAAAAATTTCAAAACGCCCCTGTCCCCGGTAGCTCGCGCGCAGAAACGAACACGCATGCAGGTCCCGCCCACATATGTAAATGCCGTTCAAACCCCCACATGTGAGGTATCGTCGTGTGCGTTAGAGCGCGCGCAACAATTCTAGCACTAGACCTCCTCTGTAACTCGAAAATAGTAACCTGTAAAAAATGTTAAAGCGTCGCCTATGGAGATTTTTAAGTACCGAAGTTTGGCGCCATTCCAGTGTGGGCAATTATAAAGCGTGACATGTTTGGTATCTATTTACTCGGCGTAACCTCATCTTTCACACTATACAAAAAAATTGGGCTAACTTTACTGTTTTGTTATTTTTTTAATTTATGAAACTGTTTTTTCCCCCCAAAAAAAGGCGTTTGAAAAATGATTGCGCAAAAACCGTGAGAAAAAAAAAAAAAGTTGCAATGACCACCATTTTATTCCCTAGGGCATGGATATGCAATTAGCGGCCCTCCAGCCTCTGGGTGTCATGCTTGATGCTTTTAGAGTCTCGCTATGCCTCATGGGACTTGTAGTTTGGCAACAGCTGGAGGTCCGCTAATTGCATATCCATGCCTTAGGGTGTCTGCTAAAAAATATATATAATGTTTGGGGGGTTCTGATTAAATTTTCTAGCAAAAAAATTTGATTTTTACATGAAGGAGAGAAGTGCCAGAATTGGCGCGGTGGTAAAGTGGTTAAAAAGTGCTAAAAATTTAAATCGGCGATATATCGGTCGATCTCTAGTCCCTATATGGGACAAATGTACCATAATACGGCTGCACTGCGTTTTTAACCACTTCCCGCCCGGCCTATAGCAGAAGAACGTCCAGGAAGTGGTTCTGTTATCCTGACTAGGTCTCATATGACGCAGCGCAGGCGATTGGAGGTGCCGTTTGTCTCTGATGGAGGCTTCTTACCACGTGACCAATCACAGCTAAGCGCCATTCCTCGGTTCGCGCCGACAGGGAAACCTGGGAAAATCTGTGGGATGATTGAAGACTGCAATCCACAAACATCACCATCAAATGTAACATTTCACAGAGCCCTCCTTCTGAGAGGAGGAGGAGTCAGTACAGGAATCAGCAAGGTACCATGGGATATGTAGTCCTTAGAAATGGAGGAGATGCTGCAATGCATGCTGGGACAAGACCGGCAGCACTCACAGCATGAAAGGATCGTCAAAACTGACTATTCTGATTACAATGCTGTGAGCGGAGGTCTCCTTTAATGATGATGATGTAATCGGTCACCTGATGAGTGATGTCAGGCCGCGCCTCTCCGGGGTCTCTTCCATTTTTCACCAACATGGACTTGTGCTGATCGCAGTTCAGGAGTTCATACGTCTTCCCCGCCTAGAAGAGGACAACATGTGACCACATGAGAAGAGCTTCTACCAGAGGAAATAGGGGGGGGTGACTGTATTCAGGTGTGCTCAGTATGGGGGGTCCCTGGGGGAGGCGACAGTATTCAGGTGTGCTTGGTATAGGGGTCCCTGGGGGAGGTGACAGTATTCAGGTGTGCTCAGTATGGGGGTCCCTGGGGGGAGGTGACCGTATTCAGGTGTGCTCAGTATGGGGGTCTCTGGGAGTGGGGGAGGTGACAGTATTCAGGTGTGCTCAGTATGGGGGTCCCTGGGGGGAGGTGACCGTATTCAGGTGTGCTCAGTATGGGGGTCCCTGGGGGGAGGTGACAGTATTCAGGTGTGCTTGGTATAGGGGTCCCTGGGGGGGGTTACAGTATTCAGGTGTGCTCAGTATGGGGGTCTCTGGGGGGAGGGGTCACAGTATTCAGGTGTGCTCAGTATGGGGGTCACAGTATACAGGTGTGCTCAGTATGGGGGTCACAGTATTCAGGTGTGCTCAGTATGGGGGGGTCACAGTATTCAGGTGTGCTCAGTATGGGGGGGTCACAGTATTCAGGTGTGCTCAGTATGGGGGTCACAGTATTCAGGTGTGCTCAGTATGGGGGTCACAGTATTCAGGTGTGCTCAGTATGGGGGGGTCACAGTATTCAGGTGTGCTCAGTATGGGGGGTCACAGTATCCAGGTGTGCTCAGTATGGGGGGTCACAGTATCCAGGTGTGCTCAGTATGGGGGGTCACAGTATTCAGGTGTGCTCAGTATGGGGGGTCACAGTATTCAGGTGTGCTCAGTATGGGGGGTCACAGTATTCAGGTGTGCTCAGTATGGGGGGTCACAGTATTCAGGTGTGCTCAGTATGGGGGGGTCACAGTATTCAGGTGTGCTCAGTATGGGGGGGTCACAGTATTCAGGTGTGCTCAGTATGGGGGGTCACAGTATTCAGGTGTGCTCAGTATGGGGGGTCACAGTATTCAGGTGTGCTCAGTATGGGGGGTCACAGTATTCAGGTGTGCTCAGTATGGGGGGTCACAGTATTCAGGTGTGCTCAGTATGGGGGGGTCACAGTATTCAGGTGTGCTCAGTATGGGGGGGTCACAGTATTCAGGTGTGCTCAGTATGGGGGGGTCACAGTATTCAGGTGTGCTCAGTATGGGGGGTCACAGTATTCAGGTGTGCTCAGTATGGGGGGTCACAGTATTCAGGTGTGCTCAGTATGGGGGGGGTCACAGTATTCAGGTGTGCTCAGTATGGGGGGGGGTCACAGTATTCAGGTGTGCTCAGTATGGGGGGTCACAGTATTCAGGTGTGCTCAGTATGGGGGGTCACAGTATTCAGGTGTGCTCAGTATGGGGGGGTCACAGTATTCAGGTGTGCTCAGTATGGGGGGGTCACAGTATTCAGGTGTGCTCAGTATGGGGGGGGTCACAGTATTCAGGTGTGCTCAGTATGGGGGGGGTCACAGTATTCAGGTGTGCTCAGTATGGGGGTCCCTGGGAGAGGGAGGTGACAGTATACAGGTGTGCTGAGTATGGGGGTCCCTTGGGGGGAGGTGACAGTATTCAGATGTGCTCAGTATGGGGGTCCCTGGGAGAGGGGGGGGGTCACAGTATTCAGGTGTGCTCAGTATGGGGGGTCACAGTATTCAGGTGTGCTCAGTATGGGGGGTCACAGTATTCAGGTGTGCTCAGTATGGGGGGGTCACAGTATTCAGGTGTGCTCAGTATGGGGGGGTCACAGTATTCAGGTGTGCTCAGTATGGGGGGGTCACAGTATTCAGGTGTGCTCAGTATGGGGGGGTCACAGTATTCAGGTTTGCTCAGTATGGGGGTCCCTGTGGGGAGGGGGAGGTGACAGTATTCAGGTGTGCTTGGTATGGGGGTCCCTTGGGGGGAGGTGACAGTATTCAGATGTGCTCAGTATGGGGGTCCCTGGGAGAGGGGGGGGGGGGGGGGGGACAGTATTCAGGTGCACTCAGTATAGGGGTCCCTGGGGGGAGGGGACAGAATGCAGGTGTGCTCAGTTTGGGGGTCCTTATCCTGGGAGGAGGGGTGACAGTATTCAGGTGTGCTCAGTATGAAAGTCCTTATTCTGGGGGGGGGGGTTACAGCATTCAGGTGTGCTCAGAATGGGGGTCCCTTGGGGGGAGGGGACAAAATGCAGGTGTGCTCAGTATGGGGGAGGGGGGTCACTATATATTGGGGTCCAATACCAGAATAAAGAGCCGCCAGGGGCACTGACCCCTCTGTACTCCACACTGAGGAGTTTTCTCCTCATATACACTTCCGAGAGTGATCTGTATTCTATACACGGGGGGGGGGGGGACGACGGTGGTGGTGAATGATGATTGGGTGGGGGGTACAACACACACAGAGCCGGATCTGTCCTCCTCTTACCCGGACAGTCTCCAGGCTGGCCCCCTCCAGCAGGACGATCAGTCTCTTCTCCCTCCTCTTCTTCTTTATCAGAGGTTGCCTCGGCTCCTCTTCGCCATCCATGTGCTGCCTGCGCGCCGCCATCTTTGTTTTTTTTTCTCTCTCTCCGCGACTTCCGGTTCCGGCGGCCATATTGGGGTTGGCGGAAGTAGGAGGAGGCGGAACTCGGAGAGAAGCGACAAGTGTACCGCCCGAGCCTGACAGCTGCGCGAACACTTCCGGTGTCCTTCTACTGCCAGGGCTGACACACGTGATAGAGCGGAGAAGAAGGTGAGAGACTCTCGGGGGGGTCCACGT
>NC_053496.1:1998499-2062637 GCF_905171775.1 Rana temporaria
CATGGGGGAAATTTCAAGGGGTATGAATACTTTTTCCAGGCATTGTATAGTCCCGTCCCCGCCCTTGATGCCCCTTTGGGCGTTTCCGTTTTTTTTCTTCTAATGACTTCCTGTTGAAGGCGTCGCCTCGTCTAACCCCTCCCCTTCTCTTCCTCGCAGTGACACTCTGGTGTCTAAACTCCCAAAGAAGAAATGATGACCAAATCTCCCCGTTGAACCCTGAGAAGAAGAAGAAGGCGGCGGAATTGTTCTGGCCGTGCCCCGCGCTCCTCATTGATGTAGATGAATGAAGAGGATCGGCGGAGGACGCAGTAATTCATGTTCTGTTCATTGTTTATATAAAATAAATCAAATACCTTGTACTGCTGTCTGGCTATTTTTTTTTTTTTTTTCTGGGAAATCTTTATTGCTCATGAAATGTCGCCCCTTTGCGTTGACGCCTCCCGGCCCTTTAGGAGGTGAAAGATGCTGGGAGGTGGGACGGGGTTTATG
Organism: Rana temporaria; assembly: GCF_905171775.1. Taxonomy (NCBI): domain Eukaryota; kingdom Metazoa; phylum Chordata; class Amphibia; order Anura; family Ranidae; genus Rana; species Rana temporaria. The sequence continues at coordinate 1,998,992 of NC_053496.1, forward strand.
ATCATGTGACCGCCGTGATTGGCTGATCACATGATCAGAAAACTCCTGATTGCAAGCAGCGGTCGAGACCTTTCCCGTTGCTCGCCGGGAGCGAGCCGGGCATGCGATTTTGACACAGCTGTGTCGGCTAATTGGAGCCGATTGGTGCGAAGACGCTATTTTGGGACCGTCGTCATTTTTACAGCGATTAGTGCTATAAAAATGCACTGATTACTGTAAAAATGACACTGGCAGTGAAGGGGTTAACCTGTAGGGGGCACTGAAGGGGTTAAGTGTGTCCTAGGGAGTGATTCTAACTGTTAGGGGGCAAGGCTTGCCATGACACGTCACTGATCGCTGCTCCCGATGACGGGGAACATTCGATCGGTGACCTGTCACTAGGCAGAACGGAGAGATGTTGTGTTTACACTGACACCTCCCCGTTCTTCAGCTCTGACCCGATCGTGGGACACCGGCGGACATCGAGTGCCGCGGGCACGGTCACAGAGCTCGCAACGGGGTCATGTGCACGCCGCGCGCGACCACACGGTGGCAAATTAAAGGGGACGTATATATACGCCCACTTGCGCAGCCGTGCCATTCTGTCGACGTATACGTTTGTGCGATGGTTGGCAAGCCGTTAAGATGTATGGGCGGAAGTGACGTTTTCACGGGTGGGGGGGGCCATCTTCCCCTTCACTCGGGTAAGCGGCAGAGGGTGCGGGAGGGGGCCCCTCTCCCACCGCCGATAATGGTGATCTTGTGGCGAATCTGCCGCAGAGACCACCATTATCGTCAGCGCAGCCATCACAAATTTTGGGGCCCCTTACACAGCTTTAGGCAGGGCCCCCCCCTTGGAGCAGAGAACCGGGGGGGGGGGGGGGGGGGCCCCGTTACATGTGTAATGTAGAAAAAAAATAATGCGAGGGGGGCCGGCCGGGCCTGTAAGGGGCTCTGGAGACCATTGGTCTCCTTACAGGTGTAATGCCTGTACCCCCCTGATGGTGGCCCTGATTATGGTAAACAGGACCGCCCATTGAAAAGATGGATACCTCGGTTGTGGCAGCAGCTGCTGCCGTTACCAAGATATCCATCCTTAAATATATACAGATATAGTGGGCGGTCGTCAAGTGGCTAACACACGTGACTCGGACGCGGCCCGCCGTTGTCACCATCAGGAATCCCATCCTGAGGAATCTCGCGCCGCCATCGCTGGACGGCACGGTAGACGGAGAGCGGTTTGCGAAGAGGCTGCAGGAGAGATCAGTAAATACCAAAGCAGGCGGATGTCGGTGCGCAACACTTTATTAAATTATTTATTTCATATCCGAGGTTCAAGTAAACATTTTCCAGGTCAGGTTGGAAGGAGACAAAAAGGGTAAAGAGGGGGGGGAGGGGAGGCAGCAACAAAAATAAAAAAAAGGGGGGGGGGTTGAACAACAGAAGGAAGATTTCAGGAGGAAGACGCGTGGGAACAGTGCGCGGTTCAAGCTGCAGGAATACTGGTCTGGTCACGCCCAGGAACTGGCGGCACGCCGGAGATCTGCAGGGGAGAGAAAAAAGGGGGAGAGCATTTTAAGATTCAAGATTTAAAGCAAAACCCCCCCCCTCCCCCCCCAAAAAAAATAAGCATTTTGGGGTCAGTGGGAGGATTAGTGCCCCATCTTTGATACTAGGGGGAGGAATAGTGCCCCATCTTTGATACTAGGGGTAGGAATAGTGCCCCATCTTTGATACTAGGGGTAGGAATAGTGCCCCATCTTTGATACTAGGGGTAGGAATGGTGCCCCATCTTTGATACTAGGGGTAGGAATGGTTCCCCATCTTTGATACTAGGGGTAGGAATAGTGCCCCATCTTTGATACTAGGGGTAGGAATAGTGCCCCATCTTTGATACTAGGGGTAGGAATAGTGCCTCATGTTTGATACTAGGGGTAGGAATAGTGCCCCATCTTTGATACTAGGGGTAGGAATAGTGCCCCATCTTTGATACTAGGGGTAGGAGTAGTGCCCCATCTTTGATACTAGGGGTAGGAGTAGTGCCCCATCTTTGATACTAGGGGTAGGAATAGTGCCTCATGTTTGATACTAGGGGTAGGAATAGTGCCCCGTCTTTGATACTAGGGGTAGGAATAGTGCCCCATCTTTGATACTAGGGGTAGGAGTAGTGCCCCATCTTTGATACTAGGGGTAGGAGTAGTGCCCCATCTTTGATACTAGGGGTAGGAATAATGCCCCATCTTTGATACTAGTGGGAGGAATAGTGCCCCATCTTTGATACTAGGGGGAGGAATAGTGCCCCATCTTTGATACTAGGGGTAGGAATAGTGCCCCATCTTTGATACTAGGGGTAGGAATAGTGCCTCATCTTTGATACTAGGGGGAGGAATAGTGCTTCATCTTTGATACTAGGGGGAGGAATAGTGCCCCATCTTTGATACTAGGGGTAGAAATAGTGCCCCATCTTCGATACTAGGGGTAGGAATAATGCCCCATCTTTGATACTAGTGGGAGGAATAGTGCCCCATCTTTGATACTAGTGGGAGGAATAGTGCCCCATCTTTGATACTAGTGGGAGGAATAGTGCCCCATCTTTGATACTAGGGGTACGAATAGTGCCCCATCTTTGATACTAGGGGTAGGAATAGTGCCCCATTGTTGATACTAGGGGTAGGAATAGTGCCCCATCTTTGATACTAGGGGGAGGAATAGTGCCTCATCTTTGATACTAGGGGGAGGAATAGTGCCCCATCTTTGATACTAGGGGTAGGAATAGTGCCCCATCTTCGATACTAGGGGTAGGAATAGTGCCCCATCTTCGATACTAGGGGTAGGAATAGTGCCCCATCTTTGATACTAGTGGGAGGAATAGTGCCCCATCTTTGATACTAGTGGGAGGAATAGTACCCCATCTTTGATACTAGGGGTAGGAATAGTGCCCCACCTTTGATACTAGGGGTAGGAATGGTGCCCCATCTTTGATACTAGGGGTAGGAATAGTGCCCCATCTTTGATACTAGGGGTAGGAATAGTGCCCCATCTTTGATACTAGGGGGAGGAATAGTGCCCCATCTTTGATACCAGGGGTAGGAATGGTGCCCCATCTTTGATACTACTGGTAGGAATAGTGCCTCATCTTTAATACTAGGGGTAGGAATAGGGCCAGATAAGGGCAAGTAAAGGGTTGCATTCAACCCCCGGGCTGCAGTTTGGAGACCACTGCTCTAGAGCAGTGTTTCTCAATTCCAGTCCTCAAGGCGCCCCAACAGGTCATGTTTTCAGGCTTTCCAGGTGATTTGATCAGTTTCACTGCCTTAGTAATTACCACAGACGTTTCATCGGAGGGAAATCCTGAAAACATGACACGTTGGGGCGCCTTGAGGACTGGAGTTGAGAAACACGGCTCTGGAGAACCCAAGATGGGGTGCAAGTCTTGCATTGCCCACCCTGTACTAGATTACCCATTGGGGTATACATCACCAGCATGGCACCAATGGCACTTCAGCTAAACAGCTAAGCCTGGTTTATTACAACCATGTTGGATTTAGGGGGAAAACTTTGAGTCGGCTTCATGGACAACCTCAGTTCTAGAGGGCATTGAGGCTTCAAGAGATATTTCCCAATGAGCTAGGACACCCCCAGTTCTAGAGGACAGCAAGACTCAGAGACATTTCCCATTGGACTAGGACAGGGGTCTCCAAACTACAGCCAGAGGGCCAGATGTGGCCCTTTGTTAGCCTTCATCCATCCCTTGGGGCACCATTCCTCCCCCTGACAGCCAACAAGAGGGCACTATTTCTTCCTCTGATACCAATGATGGGACACTATTCCTCCTACTAATAGGGGCACAACTCCTCCTCCTACTAACTACCAGCCCTGAGGCCATATTTATTCTTACTGATGCTGGGCCCGGGACATTTTCTGCTCCGGGTGGCCACAATATGGCCCTCCTAAAGTCTAAAGCACAATAAACTGGCCCTTTGTTTGAAAAGTTTGTAGACCCCTGGGCTAGGACACGCCCAGTCCTAGAGGGCAGCAAGGCTTCAAGAGATATTTCCCATTGGTCTAGGACACCCCTAGTCCTAGAGGGCAGCAAGGCTTCAAGAGGTATTTCCCATTGGTCTAGGACAACCCTAGTCCTAGAGGGCAGCAAGGATTCGAGAAGACATTTCCCATTGGGCTAGGACGACCCCAGTTCTAGAGGGCAGCAAGGTTTCAAGAGATATTTGCCATTGGGCTCAGACACCCCCAGTCCTAGAGGGCAGCAAGGCTTCAAGAGATATTTCCCATTGGGCTAGGACACCCCCAGTCCTAGAGGGCAGCAAGGCTTCAAGAGACATTTCCCATTGGGCTAGGACACCCCCAGTCCTAGAGGGCAGCAAGGCTTCAAGAGATATTTCCCATTGGGCTAGGACACCCCTAGTCCTAGAGGGCAGCAAGGATTCGAGAAGACATTTCCCATTGGGCTAGGACGACCCCAGTTCTAGAGGGCAGCAAGGTTTCAAGAGATATTTGCCATTGGGCTCAGACACCCCCAGTCCTAGAGGGCAGCAAGGCTTCAAGAGATATTTCCCATTGGGCTAGGACACCCCCAGTCCTAGAGGGCAGCAAGGCTTCAAGAGATATTTCCCATTGGGCTAGGACACCCCCAGTCCTAGAGGGCAGCAAGGCTTCAAGAGACATTTCCCATTGGGCTAGGACAACCCCAGTTCTAGAGGGCAGCAAGGCTTCAAGAGATATTTCCCATTGGGCTAGGACACCCCCAGTCCTAGAGGGCAGCACAGCTTCAAGAGATATTTCCCATTGAACTAGGACACCCCCAGTCCTAGAGGGCAGCAAGGCTTCAAGAGATATTTCCCATTGAGCTAGGACACCCCTAGTCCTAGAGGGCAGCAAGGCTTCAAGAGATATTTCCCATTGAGCTAGGACACCCCCAGTCCTAGAGGGCAGCAAGGCTTCAAGAGATATTTCCCATTGGGCTCAGACACCCTAGTCCTAGAGGGCAGCAAGGCTTCAAGAGATATTTCCCATTGGGCTAGGACAACCCTAGTCCTAGAGGGCAGCACAGCTTCAAGAGATATTTCCCATTGAGCTAGGACACCCCTAGTCCTAGAGGGCAGCAAGGCTTCAAGAGATATTTCCCATTGGGCTAGGACAACCCCAGTTCTAGAGGGCAGCAAGGCACCCAAACTTGGAGCTAAGCTTTGCCCTCACATGCTTAACAGTTCAGGGTGTTTGAACCTCTGAGCCCAACAAAGGGCTTGAGTTGGCCTTAAAGAGAATTTCCAGGCATGGACCAATGTAACTGTATATATCATATCTGGCCAATGCCCCTGGAAGCTGGAAATCTCTGAAGTAGACACTACTACTACTCCGGTCATCTCCAATTCCAGGTCCCATTCTGAGAGGCTGACCTGCTGTATTCTGAACACAAGGGGTGGCTGCTCAGCACGGGTGCCATTCAAAGAAGGCTTTGCATTTTCTGAAGGTCATGGGGTTAAATGTGTATTCAGCTGTTTGGCTGGAATTCGATGCTGAGCGCACATCAGAGGCTGTGGGAAGGCAACATGAGTTAATATAATTTCTGAATTTTCCACATATCGGTTTTCATTCCCAACGGTCAGCCAGGCTGATACTTGCAGTTCCCTGGAGGACAGGATGCCCCCCCCCCCCCCCAGGTTGGAATGTAGCCAATTAAGCCTCTAACTTTGCATGACAATAGAGACTCGGATCTGATCTGGATTCAAAGAGAGCATGACTACCGGGATGATTGATGACAAAAATCAAGGACCAGCAAGTTCATGGAGATGATATGGGCAATGCTGCCCCCAGAGGCCAATTACAGCAAGACGGTCAGTGATAAGAAAGACTGCCCTGTGAACACTCTGATTCATCCAAAACCGAGTGGGGCTGGCAATTTGCCATCTTGAGCTCAGCCAATGAGGAGTCTACCTAGAGGAGGCGATAAATATCTTTGATGATTGTTGTTATATGTTGTAGATATCTGCTGTTTAGTGTGTGATATTCCTATGTTCTTGGGAAATAAATGTAACATTGTTTACTAAGCAGCTGCATTTGTTATATCATTGTGCTCATCCGACTCTTTAGATTAGCCAAGTTATAGGGATAGGCAATTAATACTTACCGTATATACCGAGTTTTTCAGCAAATTTTTTTGTGCTGAAAATGCCCCCCTCGGCTTATACTCGAGTCACCTTTTTGCGCCTAATCTCCAAGGTACCGGCCGTACCTTGGACCCCAAACTTGGCACACATATAGCCACACTCTTTCTCTACAAGTGTGCAAAGGTTGTTCCCCCGGAGGACCTACAGCCGGGGAGCACCAATTTTTCAAAGTCGGGGACCCCTTCCATTGACTCCCATGTTAAACTGTCATTTCTCCGGTAAATTTGAGGACGCGGTACCGGCCGGCCTTAGGTGCCCTGGACCCAGAACTTTGCGCACATGTAGTCCCGTTCTCCTCTACAAGTGTGCAAAGTTTGCTGTCTGGGGGACCTCTTCTATATACTCCTATGTTAAACGTAAGTCTAGTCATTGGCATAGTGAGGCATGCACATGGACACAGTGAGGCATGCACATGGACACAGTGAGGCATGCACATGGACACAGTGAGGCATGCACATGGACACAGTGAGGCATGCACATGGACACAGTGAGGCATGCACATGGACACAGTGAGGCATGCACATGGGCACAGTTAGACATGGGCACAGTTAGACATGGGCATAGTGAGACATGGGCATAGTGAGACATGGGCACAGTGAGGCCGAGACATGGGCACAGTGAGGCGTGGACACAGTGAGGCATACACATAGGCACAGTGAGGCGTGGACACAGTGAGGCATACACATGGGCACAGTGAGGCGTGGACACAGTGAGGCATACACATGGGCACAGTGAGGCGTGGACACAGTGAGGCATACACATGGGCACAGTGAGGCGTGGACACAGTGAGGCATACACATGGGCACAGTGAGGCAGGCAGATGGACACCCTAGGCTTATACTCGAGTCAATACGTTTTCCCAGTTTTTTGTGGTATAATTTGGTGCCTCGGCTTATACTCGAGTATATACGGTATATTAGAGTGTACAATATCGCATTATTACACCGGGGGGGGCCCTTCCGTTCCGTACCTCCGAGTTACTTTTTCTTCACGGAAGTTCGGCTCTTTTCTCGCTCAGAGGACATTTTCTTGTTGACTTTTTCCTTTTTATCTTTCTTGGCATTTAAATTCTCATAGAGGGTTCCCTCGTCTTTAGGCCTGTAATATATAAAGGATGGACAGACGATGAAGGGCGCACATTTGGGGGGTGGTGGCGGCATACGCTCGACACTGGAGTAGAGGCGCGCAGGGAATATTACTTTGATGGGCTTCGCGTCACTTTCATCTTGGACATGGCGGGCGCAAGGTTCCCGTATTCCGACTCCACGGCCTTTGTTTTCTGCAAGAAAAACAAAAAAAAAGGGTAACCAATCACGCGATCCAATGGTTAGAAATGCGCGGTTCGTTTAGTTCGGAATCAAAATTCGGATTCATGCAAATTTCTGAATGACAACGATGGGAGAACAAAAGAGGGAAGAGGAGGAAACACAAATCGGGACTTTTACGTTGTCGGGTCAAATAAATATAATACAGGGGAACCTCGGATTACGAGATCCGTATTTTCCGGCGTAGAAGACGACTTTTTGGATGCAAAAAAATGCATCCAAAGTCGGGGGTCGTCTTATACGCCGGTGACCGTCTCCGTCAGGCTGTGGGCGTCCATGATTTAAAAGCCGCACCTTCTCCTCAGATTGTTTACCTAACACTCGACATGTTTCGCTTTCTATAGCTTCTTCAGGAGATTCAGGTGTGTTGTATTGAATACTATAGAGAACAAGGAAGACCAGAATGAATTTCATGTTTTAGACAGTAAAATATCCATTATTATTGTTTGACTCTGTCTAAAACAACATGCAATTCATTCCTGTCTTCCTTATCCAAAACATTTGTTCTATTCAAAGCATACACTAACACTCAACATGTTTCGCTTTATATAGCTTCTTCAGGAGATTCAGGTGTATTGAATGCTATAGGTAACAAGCAAGACAAGAATGAATTTCATGCTGTTTTAGACAGAGTAATATAATAATAATAATGGATATTTTACTGTCTAAAACAACATTAAATTCATTCTCATCTTCCTTGTTATCTATAGCATTTAATACAATACACCCGAATCTCCTGAAGAAGCTAAATAAAGCGAAACATGTCGAGTGGTAATGTGTGTATATGCTTTGAATAGAACAAATGATAGAGATTTTTTTCATCCTTATCCAAATCATTTGTTCTATTCAAAGCATACACACACTACCTAACACTCGACATGTTTCGCTTCATTTAGCTTCTTCAGGAGAATCAGGTGTGTTGTATTGAATGCTACAGATAACAAGGAAGACAGGAATGAATTTCATGTTGTTTTAGACAGAGTAAAATATCCATTATTTTTATTATTTTACTCTGTCTAAAAGAAAATTCATTCCTGTCTTCCTTGTTATCTATAGCATTCAATACAACACACCTGAATCTCCTGAAGAAGCTAAATAAAGCGAAACATGTCGAGTGATAGTTTAGTGTATATGCTTTGAATAGAACAAATGATTTGGATAAGGATGATTTCTATCATGTTTTTAATGTTGTAATAAAATATTAAAATTGTATCTAATTGTAATTGTTATTACATTTCTTTGACCCGACACCTTAATGGCCTACTTGCATTGTCCTATATCCGGGGGCTGCGTTGCATTCTGGGCGCCCCTCCCCTTTTTCTCTGTTTTTGCAGGATGTGGGGAGATTGGACGGGCTTGTCCCATTACGCTTCAACACCACGCCCCTCCCCCCTACGCGTTACGCCCTTTTGGACATTTCTGCGCTGGCCTGTGTGTTTTGGAATCTCGGCTGACCTATGAGGAGGGGTGAACGCAGGTGGGCGATTCTGCCACTCAGGTGTGCACACCCCCTCCTGTTATGTCCCGCCACTCATGGGGCGAGGCCTACTTTCATTGTCCTATATCCGGGAGCTGCGTCACATTCTGGGCGCCCCTCCCCCTTCTTCTCCTCTCTGCTTTGGCAGGATGTGGAGTGATCAGGCGGGCTTGTCCCATTACCCTAGATCCCCCCAGAGCTTCTCTCCCCCCCCCATACCTGAGCTCCTCTCTCCCCCATACCTGAGCTCCTCTCTCCCCCATACCTGCGCTCCTCCCTCCCCCCATACCTGAGCTCCTCCCTCCCCCCATACCTGAGCTCCTCCCTCCCCCCATACCTGCGCTCCTCCCTCCCCCCATACCTGCGCTCCTCCCTCCCCCATTGCTGAGCCTATCATCTACTAGGACCTCCAGGTCCTTTCCCATCCTAGATTCCCCCAGGAGGTTCCCCCCCCCCATACCCGAGCTCCTCCCTCCCCCATACCCGAGCTCCTCCCTCCCCTATTGCTGAGCCTATCATCTACTAGGACCCCCAGGCCCTTTTCCATCCTTGATTCCCCCAGAGCTCCTCCCTCCCCCATACCTGAGCTCCTCCCTCCCCCATACCCGAGCTCCTCCCTCCTCCATTGCTAAGCCTATCATCTACTAGGACCCCGGGTCCTTTTCCATCCTAGATTCCCCCAGAGCTCCTCCCTCCCCCATACCCAAACTCCTCCCTCCTCCATTGCTAAGCCTATCATCTACTAGGACCCCGGGTCCTTTTCCATCCTATATTCCCCAGGATGTTCCCCCCCCCCCCCCCCCCCCCAGTCTATAGATTGTATTAATATTTTTGCCACCCAAATGCAATTATTTTATTGAAGACTCAGACTCTGATAATTGAAGAATTTCCCTACTTGGGCTGTCAGACATCTAATGCCAAGCTGGTGTGGCAATTCCCCCTTGTGGGCAGCGGACCCCACAAAAGTTGATGTCTGGTGGTAAACACAAAGTGAAGGTACCTCGAGCGCTCGCAGCTTGTGCTTGGCGGAGTCGATGTAATGTGCGATAGAGGTGTAGATGAACCTATATTGAGCCTCTGTCTGGACCATTCCTGAGCGCTGGGATCGTACCATCTGAATGGTCTTCTGAACATCGATATCGCAGTCCAGACCTGGAAAAAGACACAATGTCAGTCAGAAGGGTGGATTGAGCCGGGAGGGAGCCAGGGGGGAGCCGGGAGGGAGTCAGGAGGGAGTCGGGAGGGAGCCCGGAGGGAGACGGGATTGAGCCAGGAGGGATCGAAGGAGGGAGCCAGGAGGGAGTCGGGAGGGAGCCAGGAGGGATCAAAGGAGGGAGCCAGGATGGAGCCAGGAGGGAGCCGGCAGGGAGCCGGGAGGGAGACGGGATGAGCCAGGAGGGATCGAATGAGGTAGCCGGGAGGGAGTCAGGAGGGAGCCAGGAGGGAGCCGGGATTGAGCCAGGAGGGAACCAAGAGGGAGCAGGGAGGGAGCAGGGAGGGAGATGGGATTGAGCCAGGAGGGATCGAAGGAGGGAGCCAGGATGGAGCCAGGAGGGAGCCGGGAGGGAGCCAGGAGGGAACCAAGAGGGAGCCTGGAGGGAGACGGGATTGAGCCAGGAGGGATCGAAGGAGGGAGCCAGGATGGAGCCAGGAGGGAGCCGGGAGGGAGTCGGGAGGGAGCCAGGAGGGAGACGGGATTGAGCCAGGAGGGATCGAAGGAGGGAGCCAGGATGGAACCAGGAGGGAGCCGGGAGGGAACCAAGAGGGAGCAGGGAGGGAGCAGGGAGGGAGACGGGATTGAGCCAGGAGGGATCGAAGGAGGGAGCCAGGAGGGAGCCGGGAGGGAGCCAGGAGGGAACCAAGAGGGAGCCTGGAGGGAGACGGGATTGAGCCAGGAGGGATCGAAGGAGGGAGCCAGGATGGAGCCAGGAGGGAGCCGGGAGGGAGTCGGGAGGGAGCCAGGAGGGAGACGGGATTGAGCCAGGAGGGATCGAAGGAGGGAGCCAGGATGGAACCAGGAGGGAGCTGGGAGGGAACCAAGAGGGAGACGGGATTGAGCCAGGAGGGATCGAAGGAGGGAGTCAGGATGGAGCCAGGATGGAGCCGGGAGGGAACCAGGAGGGAGCCGGGAGGGAGCCAGGAGGGAACCAGGAGGGAACCAAGAGGGAGCCTGGAGGGAGACGGGATTGAGCCAGGAGGGATCGAAGGAGGGAGCCAGGATGGAGCCAGGAGGGAGCCGGGAGGGAGCCGGGAGGGAACCAGGAGGGAGCCGGGAGGGAGCCAGGAAGGAGCCAGGAGGGAACCAAGAGGGAGCCTGGAGGGAGACGGGATTGAGCCAGGAGGGATCGAAGGAGGGAGCCAGGAGGGAGTCGGGAGGGAGCCAGGAGGGATCAAAGGAGGGAGCCAGGATGGAGCCAGGAGGGAGCCGGCAGGGAGCCAGGAGGGAGCCGGGAGGGAGACGGGATGAGCCAGGAGGGATCGAATGAGGTAGCCGGGAGGGAGTCAGGAGGGAGCCAGGAGGGAGCCGGGATTGAGCCAGGAGGGATCGAAGGAGGGAGCCAGGAGGGAGCCAGGAGGGAACCAAGAGGGAGCAGGGAGGGAGCAGGGAGGGAGACGGGATTGAGCCAGGAGGGATCGAAGGAGGGAGCCAGGATGGAGCCAGGAGGGAGCCGGGAGGGAGCCAGGAGGGAACCAAGAGGGAGCCTGGAGGGAGACGGGATTGAGCCAGGAGGGATCGAAGGAGGGAGCCAGGATGGAGCCAGGAGGGAGCCGGGAGGGAGTCGGGAGGGAGCCAGGAGGGAGCCAGGAGGGAGACGGGATTGAGCCAGGAGGGATCGAAGGAGGGAGCCAGGATGGAACCAGGAGGGAGCTGGGAGGGAACCAAGAGGGAGACGGGATTGAGCCAGGAGGGATCGAAGGAGGGAGTCAGGATGGAGCCAGGAGGGAGCCGGGAGGGAACCAGGAGGGAACCAAGAGGGAGCCTGGAGGGAGACGGGATTGAGCCAGGAGGGATCGAAGGAGGGAGCCAGGAGGGAGCCGGGAGGGAGCCAGGAAGGAGCCAGGAGGGAACCAAGAGGGAGCCTGGAGGGAGACGGGATTGAGCCAGGAGGGATCGAAGGAGGGAGCCAGGATGGAGCCAGGATGGAGCCAGGAGGGAGCCGGGAGGGAGCCAGGAGGGAGCCAGGAGGGAGCAGGGAGGGAGACGGGATTGAGCCAGGAGGGATCGAAGGAGGGAGTCAGGAGGGAGCCGGGAGGGAACCAGGAGGGAGCCAGGAGGGAGCCAGGAGGGAGCTCGGAGGGAGACAGGATTGAGCCAGGAGGGATCGAAGGAGGGAGCCAGGATGGAGCCAGGAGGGAGCTGGGAGGGAGTCGGGAAGGGAACCGGGAGGGAGCCAGGAGGGAGCCGGGAGGGAGCCAGGAGGGAGCCGGGAGGGAGCCAGGAGGGAGCCGGGAGGGAGACGGGATTGAGCCAGGAGGAATCGAAGGAGGGAGCCAGGAGGGAGTCGGGAGGGAACCAGAAGGGAACCAGGAGGGAGCCGGGAGGGAGCCGGGAGGGAACCGGGAGGGAGCCGGGAGGGAGCCGGGAGGGAGCCAGGAGGGAGCCAGGAGGGAGCCAGGAGGGAACCAGGAGGGAGCCGGGAGGGAGCCAGGAGGGAGCCGGGAGGGAGCCGGGAGGGAGCCGGGAGGGAGCCGGGGGGGAACAATGTACAAGTAACACCAGCAGTAACCTGACATTTAGGACATCTCTCTCAAAACATTGGCTGTCAACAATTTGCCCCTGTAGATCAGAAGCTCTCGGCTCGTCTGCTTTTAGAAGGGCACCTTCACCCTACATGTAAGGGGGGGGGTGGGTGTGCTTACGTCCCTTCTGGGCTTATATGCCGCTCAATATGCCGCTCTCACTATATTATTGGGGCAAGAGGAGCTTTTCAGGGTCCCGGTCTGTGTGCAGGTATGAGAAGAGTATAGAGTGGGAGCAAGATCCCCAATGAGGGTGTAGGCGGGTGCACTCTGTTTTCTCCACTGCAGGTGGCGCTCAACCGCAGTGGGAGAGGAAGTCAGGAGGAACATGGTTTCCTGGGTCACAGGAGCAGTGATCCTGTTGGATGCCGACAGCCCATGTGACTTTGGCAGCCATCTTGGGTCAGGCAGAGTCTGACATATCAGCATTGATGATGCATCGCTTTCTTAAACTAAATCTTTCTAAAACCAACGTGGTAATATTACCCCCCACCCCCGTGCCCGTACCCCCCCCTTCCATGACTTTTCCATAAAGGTCAATAATGCAACAATGGATCCCTCCCCTCAAGCCAGGATACTCGGTGTAATCCTTGACTCTGAACTGTCATTTGACTTCTTGCCTTCTCATAAGCCGACCTCTCCATAGGCTCCACCCTTCTCTGTCAATCCCTCCACTGACCTCCATTCAGTGTCCTCCGCCCCTCTCTACCAATCCCTCCACTGACCTCCATTCAGTGTCCTCCGCCCCTCTCTACCAATCCCTCCACTGACCTCCATTCAGTGTCCTCCACCCCTCTCTACCAATCCCTCCACTGGTCTCCATTCAGTGTCCTCCACCCCTCTCTACCAATCCCTCCACTGGTCTCCATTCAGTGTCCTCCACCCCTCTCTACCAATCCCTCCACTGACCTCCATTCAGTGTCCTCCATCCCTCTCTACCAATCCCTCCACTGACCTCCATTCAGTGTCCCCCACCCCTCTCTACCAATATCTCCACTGACCTCCATTCAGTGTCCTCCACCCCTCTCTACCAATCCCTCCACTGACCTCCATTCAGTGTCCTCCACCCCTCTCTACCAATCCCCCCACTGACCTCCATTCAGTGTCCTCCACCCCTCTCTACCAATCCCTCCACTGGTCTCCATTCAGTGTCCTCCACCCCTCTCTGCCAATCCCTCCACTGGTCTCCATTCAGTGTCCTCCACCTCTCTACCAATCCCTCCACTGACCTCCATTCAGTGTCCTCCACCCCTCTCTACCAATCCCTCCACTGGTCTCCATTCAGTGTCCTCCACCCCTCTCTACCAACCCCTCCACTGACCTCCATTCAGTGTCCTCCACCCCTCTCTACCAATCCCTCCACTGGTCTCCATTCAGTGTCCTCCACCCCTCTCTACCAATCTCTCCACTGGTCTCCGTTCAGTGTCCTCCACCCCTCTCTACCAATCCCTCCACTGGTCTCCGTTCAGTGTCCTCCACCCCTCTCTACCAATCCCTCCACTGGTCTCCATTCAGTGTCCTCCACCCCTCTCTACCAATCCCTCCACTGGTCTCCATTCAGTGTCCTCCACCCCTCTCTACCAATCCCTCCACTGGTCTCCATTCAGTGTCCTCCACCCCTCTCTACCAATCCCCTCCACTGACCTCCATTCAGTGTCTTCCACCCCTCTCTACCAATCCCTCCACTGACCTTCATTCAGTGTCCTCCACCCCTCTCTGCCAATCCCTCCACTGATCTCCATTCAGTGTCCTCCACCCCTCTCTACCAATCCTTCCACTGGCCTCCATTCAGTGTCCTCCACCCCTCTCTACCAATCCCTCCACTGATCTCCATTCAGTGTCCTCCACCCCTCTCTACCAATCCCTCCACTGATCTCCATTCAGTGTCCTCCACCCCTCTCTACCAATCCCTCCACTGACCTCCATTCAGTGTCCTCCACTCCTCTCTACCAATCCCTCCACTGGTCTCCATTCAGTGTCCTCCACCTCTCTCTGCCAATCCCACCACTGACCTCCATTCAGTGTCCTCCACCTCTCTCTGCCAATCCCTCCACTGACCTCCATTCAGTGTCCTCCACCCCTCTCTACCAATCCCTCCACTGGTCTCCATTCAGTGTCCTCCACCCCTCTCTACCAATCCCTCCACTGACCTCCATTCAGTGTCCTCCACCCCTCTCTACCAATCCTTCCACTGACCTCCATTCAGTGTCCTCCACCCCTCTCTACCAATCCTTCCACTGACCTCCATTCAGTGTCCTCCACCCCTCTCTACCAATCCCTCCACTGATCTCCATTCAGTGTCCTCCACCCCTCTCTACCAATCCCTCCACTGACCTCCATTCAGTGTCCTCCACCCCTCTCTGTCAATCCCTCCACTGGCCTCCATTCAGTGTCCTCCACCCCTCTCTACCAATCCCTCTACTGGCCTCCATTCAGTGTCCTCCATCCCTCTCTACTAATCCCTCCACTGACCTCCATTCAGTGTCCTCCACCCCTCTCTGCCAATCCCTCCACTGACCTCCATTCAGTGTCCTCCACCCCTCTCTACCAATCCCTCCACTGGTCTCCATTCAGTGTCCTCCACCCCTCTCTACCAATCCCTCCACTGACCTCCAATAAGTGTCCTCCACCCCTCTCTACCAATCCCTCCACTGGTCTCCATTCAGTGTCCTCCAACCCCTCTCTACCAATCCCTCCACTGGCCTCCATTCAGTGTCCTCCACCCCTCTCTGCCAATCCCTCCACTGGTCTCCATTCAGTGTCCTCCACCCCTCTCTACCAATCCCTCCACTGGCCTCCATTCAGTGTCCTCCACCCCTCTCTACCAATCCCTCCACTGACCTCCATTCAGTGTCCTCCACCCCTCTCTACCAATCCCTCCACTGGTCTCCATTCAGTGTCCTCCACCCCTCTCTACCAATCCCTCCACTGACCTCCATTCAGTGTCCTCCACCCCTCTCTACCAATCCCTCCACTGGTCTCCATTCAGTGTCCTCCACACTGGGGGGGGGGGGCATAAATAGGTTGAAGCCTGGAAATATCTGCCTGACACTAAAGGGAGGCATCCAAGTTCCCAAGGACTCGTTAGTACAGACCTGAGTGGTAATATTTGCGGTGGTTATGGCCAAACCTTCCCATAGACACCCTCCCAAACCTTGTGGACGGCCTTCCCATAGACACCCTCCCAAACCTTGTGGACGGCCTTCCCAGAAGAGGTGAAGCTGTTCTAGGTCGCAGCCACTCAGTATTGAACCCTACGGACTATGACTGGGACGCCATTAAAGGTCATGTGCGTGTAAAGGCCGGCGTCCCAATACTTTTGGTAATATAGTGTATGTTAAGAACCCACGTTTGAAAGGTAACGTATCAATTAACCAATCACTGTTTAGTTCTCAAGATCATTTCACCTTTTGTATGAATGATGTCCAGCAACATGTCAATGACGATGATGGTTCCGGTGCGGCCAATCCCAGCGCTGTGATTGGATAAGAAACGAGAAAACAAAGGTATGCTGAGTAACATCAGATCATGTGACAATACAGGACTTCCCTGGGACTGAGGACTGACTGAGGACTTACCTGGGACTGAGGACTGACTGAGGACTTCCCTGGGACTGAGGACTGACTGAGGACTTACCTGGGACTGAGGACTGACTGAGGACTTCCCTGGGATTGAGGACGGACTGAGGACTGACTGAGGACTGACTGAGGACTTCCCTGGGACTGACTGAGGACTTCCCTGGGACTGAGCACTGACTGAGGACTTCCCTGGGACTGAGGACTGACTGAGGACTTCCCTGGGACTGACTGAGCACTGACTGAGGACTTCCCTGGGACTGAGGACTTCCCTGGGACTGAGGACTGACTGAGGACTTCCCTGGGACTGAGGACTTCCCTGGGACTGAGGACTGACTGAGGACTTCCCTGGGACTGAGGACTGACTGAGGACTTCCGTGGGACTGAGCACTGACTGAGGACTTCCCTGGGACTGAGGACTGACTGAGGACTTCCCTGGGACTGAGGACTTCCCTGGGACTGAGGACTGACTGAGGACTTCCCTGGGACTGAGGACTGACTGAGGACTTCCGTGGGACTGAGGACTGACTGAGGACTTACCTGGGACTGAGGACTGACTGAGGACTTACCTGGGACTGAGGACTGACTGAGGACTTCCCTGGGACTGAGGACTGACTGAGGACTTACCTGGGACTGAGGACTGACTGAGGACTTCCCTGGGACTGAGGACTGACTGAGGACTTCCCTGGGACTGAGGACTGACTGAGGACTTCCCTGGGACTGACTGAGCACTGACTGAGGACTGACTGAGCACTGACTGAGGACTGACTGAGGACTGACTGAGGACTTCCCTGGGACTGACTGAGGACTGACTGAAGACTGACTGAGGACTGACTGAGGACTGACTGAGGACTGACTGAGGACTGACTGAGGATTTCCCTGGGACTAAGGACTGACTGAGGACTGACTGAGGACTGACTGAGGACTTTCCTGGGACTGAGGACTGACTGAGGACTTCCCTGGGACTGACTGAGGACTTACCTGGGACTGAGGACTGACTGAGGACTTCCCTGGGACTGAGGACTGACTGAGGACTTCCCTGGGACTGAGGACTGACTGAGGACTGACTGAGGACTTCCCTGGGACTGACTGAGGACTGACTGAGGACTGAGGACTTCCCTGGGACTGAGGACTGACTGAGGACTGACTGAGGACTGACTGAGGACTGACTGAGGACTTCCCCGGGACTGACTGAGGACTGACTGAGGACTTCCCTGGGACTGACTGAGGACTTCCCTGGGACTGACTGAGGACTTCCCTGGGACTGAGGACTGACTGAAGACTGACTGAGGACTTCCCTGGGACTGAGGACTGACTGAGGGCTGACTGAAGACTGACTGAGGACTTCCCTGGGACTGACTGAAGACTGACTGAGGTCTTCTCTGGGACTGACTGAGGACTTCCCTGGGACTGACTGAGGACTGACTGAAGACTGACTGAGGACTTCCCTGGGACTGAGGACTGACTAAGGACTTCCCTGGGACTGAGGACTGACTGAGGACTGACTGAAGACTGACTGAGGACTGAACTGACTGAGGACTTCCCTGGGACTGACTGAGGACTTCCCTGGGACTGACTGAGGACTTCCCTGGGACTGACTGAGGACTTCCCTGGAACAGAGGACTGACTGAGGACTGACTGAGGACTTCCCTGGGACTGAGGACTGACTGAGGACTTCCCTGGGACTGAGGACTGACTGAGGACTTCCCTGGGACTGACTGAGGACTTCCCTGGGACTGACTGAGGACTTCCCTGGGACTGACTGAGGACTTCCCTGGGACTGACTGAGGACTTCCCTGGGACTGACTGAGGACTTCCCTGGGACTGACTGAGGACTTCCCTGGGACTGAGGACTGACTGAGGACTTCCCTGGGACTGAGGACTGACTGAGGACTTCCCTGGGACTGAGGACTGACTGAGGACTTCCCTGGGACTGAGGACTGACTGAGGACTTCCCTGGGACTGAGGACTGACTGAGGACTTCCCTGGGACTGACTGAGGACTTCCCTGGGACTGACTGAGGACTTCCCTGGGACTGACTGAGGACTTCCCTGGGACTAAGGACTGACTGAGGACTTCCCTGGGACTGACTGAGGACTTCCCTGGGACTGACTGAGGACTTCCCTGGGACTGAGGACTTCCCTGGGACTAAGGACTGACTGAGGACTGACTGAGGACTTCCCTGGGACTGAGGACTGACTAAGGACTGACTGAGGACTTCCCTGGGACTGACTGAGGACTTCCCTGGGACTAAGGACTGACTGAGGACTGACTGAGGACTTCCCTGGGACTGACTGAGGACTGACTGAGGACTGACTGAGGACTGACTAAGGACTGACTGAGGACTGACTGAGGACTGACTGAGGACTGACTGAGGACTTCCCTGGGACTGACTGAGGACTGACTGAGGACTGACTAAGGACTGACTGAGGACTGACTGAGGACTGACGGAGGACTGACTGAGGACTTCCCGAGGACTGACTGAGGACTGACGGAGTTACCTGCAGTGTACAATGATGGGCCCGGCTCCTGGAATGCTCTCCTGCATTCGGTTGACCTCTCCAATGAAACTCAGGACACCTCCCGGGTCATCTGGGACCCCATGATCGGGCCAGTTCAGGTACTGATAGTGGACAATCTCTCTGGCCTCATCGCGCTGCGGATACAACAAATGGGGAAGAATGTTACAGAACAGGGGTCTCCAAACGGCGGCCCGGGGGCCAGATGCAGCCCTTTGCTTGCTTTTATCAGTATTATGTCATCCCCTGATACCAACAATGGGGCATTATCACCCCCTCCCCCCCCCCACTGAGACTCCCAATTACACCGACATTTGGGCAAAATGACACCAGACAGCTGCGGGGGGTTTGGCATTACTGGGGGGCGGGGCGATGATGTCAGCAAGAGCAATCTGGCCATACACACTGGCCCAGATTCAGGTACATTTGCGCTTTATTTGCGGAGGCACAGGGCAACGATTTTTCCCTGCGCCCACGCAAATATTTTGCGCTGCCCTCGATTCACGGAGCAGTAGCTCCGTAAATTGCGAGGGCGCGCCGGCAAAATTGCCCGGCGTAAGCGCGCGCAATGTAAATGATCCCGCCGGGGGCGGGAATCATTTTAATTAGGCGCGCTCCCGCGCCGAGCGTAGAGCGCATGCTCCGTCTGGAAACTTTCCCGACGTGCATTGCGGCAAATGACGTCGCAAGGATGTCATTTGCTTCAGCGTGAATGGCGTCCAGCGCCATTCACGAATCACTTACGCAAACGACGTAGATTTTAAATCTCGCGACGCGGGAACGTGGGTATCCTATAGCATTGGCTGCGCCTGCTATTAGGATGTGTAACGTTACGCGAAACCCGACGTACGCAAACTACGTAATTTGCGTACGCAGGGCTCGCGCAACGTTGTGAATCGGTGTTAGTATGCAATTTGCATACTATACACTGAGCACAATGGGAGCGCCACCTAGCGGTCATCGCTAGAATTCAGCCTAAAATCTGCGTGGCATAAGAGCCTTATGCCACGCAGATTTTAGGCTGCAGTCGGCGTAGCGATGTTCCTGAATCAGGAGCATTCGCTACGCCGGAGCAAGTAAGCAATTGCGCCGTGTAACCTATGGTTACACGGGCGCAATTGCTTCTTGAATCTGGGCCACTGTTTGCCACGGTGCACTACACGTGCTGCATTACTACTCTCTCTGGGCCACCCAAAGGTGTTCCAGGTCTTTTATAATACTATAGTGCAGGCATGTCCAAAGCCCGGCCCCCGGGCCAATCGTGGCCCGCGTTGCGGTTTTGAACGGCCCACCTGGTTGTGTGGACATATATATATCTTTTGTGGCCCCCGACGATCTCCCAGCGACGGGGGCCACAAAGATGTATATGCCTTGGAGGACAGGGAGGAGGCGGGACGAGTGCAGTACACACACACAGGAGAATTTCCTGTTTATGGCCGGCCTCTGTAATAGGAAGTCTCGCTGCTATTGGACGACTGTTCTGTCCATCTAATAAAGAGGCCGCCGTGTAAACAGGAGATTCTCATGTAGATAATCTTTGGCGCTCGTGGCAGCATTCCTGGCAATGGTGAGTGCATTCCTGGCAATGGGGGTGCATTCCTGGCAATGGTGCAGCATTCCTGGCAATGGTGAGTGCATTCCTGACAATGGTGAGTGCATTCCTGGCAATGGTGAGTGCATTCCTGGCAATGGTGAGTGCATTCCTGGCAATGGTGAGTGCATTCCTGGCAATGGGGGTGCATTCCTGGCAATGGGGGTGCATTCCTGACAATGGGGGTGCATTCCTGACAATGGGGGTGCATTCCTGGCAATGGGGGTGCATTCCTGACAATCTGGTGGTAGGCTATGGGTGGCAAGTGACACGTTGCATCTGGTGGCAGGCTATGGGTGGCAAGTGACACGTTGCATCCGGTGGCAGGCTATGAGTGGCAAGTGACACGTTGCATCTGGTGGTAGGCTATGAGTCTCAAGTGGCACGCTGCATCTGGTGGTAGGCTATGAGTGGCAAGTGACACGCTGCATCTGGTGGCAGGCTATGAGTGGCAAGTGACACGTTGCATCTGGTGGTAGGCTATGAGTCTCAAGTGGCACGCTGCATCTGGTGGTAGGCTATGAGTGGCAAGTGACACGCTGCATCTGGTGGCAGGCTATGAGTGGCAAGTGACACGCTGCATCTGGTGGCAGGCTATGAGTGGCAAGTGACACGCTGCATCTGGTGGTAGGCGACTGTGGCAAGTGACACGCTGCATCTGGTGGCAGGCTATGGGTGGCAAGTGACACGCTGCATCTGGTGGCAGGCTAGGAGTCTCAAGTCACACGCTGCATCTGGTGGTAGGCTATGGGTGGCAAGTGACACGCTGCATCTGGTGGTAGGCTATGGGTGGCAAGTGACACGCTGAATCTGGTGGTAGGCTATGGGTGGCAAGTGACACGCTGAATCTGGTGGTAGGCTATGGGTGGCAAGTGACACTCTGCATCCGGTGGTAGGCTATGGGTGGCAAGTGACACGCTGCATCTGGTGGCAGGCTATGGGTGGCAAGTGACACGTTGCATCTGGTGGTAGGCTATGAGTCTCAAGTGGCACGCTGCATCTGGTGGTAGGCGACTGTGGCAAGTGACACGCTACATCTGGTGGTAGGCTATGAGTCTCAAGTGGCACGCTGAATCTGGTGGCAGGCTATGGGTGGCAAGTGACACGCTGCATCTGGTGGTAGGCTATGGGTGGCAAGTGGCACGCTGAATCTGGTGGCAGGCTATGGGTGGCAAGTGGCACGCTGAATCTGGTGGTAGGCTATGGGTGGCAAGTGACACGCTGCATCTGGTGGTAGGCTATGGGTGGCAAGTGACACGCTGCATCCGGTGGTAGGCTATGGGTGGCAAGTGGCACGCTGCATCTGGTGGCAGGCTATGGGTGGCAAGTGACACGCTGCATCCGGTGGCAGGCTATGGGTGGCAAGTGACACGCTGCATCTGGTGGTAGGCTATGGGTGGCAAGTGACACGCTGCATCTGGTGGTAGGCTATGGGTGGCAAGTGACACGCTGAATCTGGTGGCAGGCTATGGGTGGCAAGTGACACGCTGCATCTGGTGGTAGGCTATGGGTGGCAAGTGGCACGCTGCATCTGGTGGCAGGCTATGGGTGGCAAGTGACACGTTGCATCTGGTGGCAGGCTATGGGTGGCAAGTGACACGCTGCATCTGGTGGCAGGCTATGGGTGGCAAGTGACACGTTGCATCTGGTGGCAGGCTATGGGTGGCAAGTGACACGCTGCATCTGGTGGTAGGCTATGGGTGGCAAGTGACACGCTGCATCCGGTGGTAGGCGACGGTGGCAAGTGACACGCTGCATCTGGTGGTAGGCTATGGGTGGCAAGTGACACGTTGCATCTGGTGGCAGGCTATGGGTGGCGAGTGACACGCTGCATCTGGTGGCAGGCTATGGGTGGCAAGTGACACGCTGCATCCGGTGGTAGGCGACGGTGGCAAGTGACACGCTGAATCTGGTGGCAGGCTATGGGTGGCAAGTGACACGCTGCATCTGGTGGTAGGCTATGTGTGGCAAGTGACACGCTGCATCCGGTGGTAGGCGACGGTGGCAAGTGACACGCTGCATCTGGTGGTAGGCGACGGTGGCAAGTGACACGCTGCATCCGGTGGTAGGCGACGGTGGCAAGTGACACGCTGCATCCGGTGGTAGGCTATGGGTGGCAAGTGACACGCTGCATCCGGTGGTAGGCTATGGGTGGCAAGTGACACGCTGCATCCGGTGGTAGGCTATGGGTGGCAAGTGACACGCTGCATCCGGTGGTAGGCGACGGTGGCAAGTGACACGCTGCATCCGGTGGTAGGCTATGAAATCAGCGGTTTGCGGTAAGTAGATAAGACAGGACATAGAAGGACAAGAATAAAACTTGGGGAACAATTGCGATAGGCAGAGGCGACCACAGACACTTACATGTTCGGAAAGTGAGACTTGTAAAGTGCGAGTGAAATACCCCTTGGCTTCATGTTCTGACACCAACTCCACCCAGAAACGTCCGAACTCCTTAGCGCCGGTGCCCGCGTCCGGCCAGTACGGCACACACTTCGTCTGAGAGGAACACAGATGGAGTTTACTGAGAATAGAAACTCTACCGAGTATAAAGTACAAATCACCATGAAAAGTGAAGGCGCGTGAGAAGAAGCGCGAAGACATGAGGAGGAGGAGGAAGAGGAAGAGGAAGCGGGAAGACATAATGGGCCAGATTCTCAGAGACTTACGTCGGCGTATCAGTAGATACGCCGTCGTAAGTCCGAATCTGCGCCGTCGTATATTTAAGCGTATCCTGCAAACCAGATACGCTTAAATTTGGCTAAGATACGAGCGGCGTAAGTCTCCTACGCCGCCGTATCTTAGGGTGCATATTTACGCTGGCCGCTAGGTGGCGCTTCCGTTGTTTTCCCGCGTTGAATATGCAAATGAGCAAGATACGCAGATTCGCGAACGTACGTGCGCCCGTCGCAATTAGTTACGCCGTTTACGTAAGACATACGCCGGCGTAAAGATAAAGCAGGTCTCTAGGTGGCGCAGCCCATGCAAAGTATGGACGTCGGATCTTTTTACGTCGTTTACGTAAGTCGTACGTGAATGGGGCTGTGCGTAGGTTACTTTCACGTCACAGGCATTGAGCCGGCGTATCTTTGGGCGTAAATACGACGTGATACTGCGCATGCGCCGTTCGTTCGGTCATGCATCTACATGGGGTCACGCTTAATTTAAATACAACACGCCCACGACCTGCCTACTTTGAATTACGCGCGCTTACGCCGGCCGATTTACGCTACGCCGCCGTAACTTAGGACGCAAGTGCTTTGTGAATACAGCCCTTGCCTCTCTAAGTAGCGGCGGCGTAGCGTAAATATGATAGGCTACGCAAGCACAACGTAAAGCCGCCCTACGTGAATCTAGGCCAATGACTAGAAGAGAAGAAATTATAAAACGGAACAATATACATGTCAATCACATCCAATGACTCTGCGCGCTGAGGGCGGGGCCGAGTGATACAAGGTCCCCCAAGCTAACCCCCTTGGGAGAGAGCTTCCCATGAAGGGGGTTAGCTGATGCGGGGAGGAGCCGAGACAGCCGCCGAGGGACCCCAGAAAACATGGATCGGGGCCACTGTGTGCAAAACTAACTGCATAGTGCAGGTAAGTATAACATGGTTGTTATTACAACCCCTTTAAGAGTAGAAGGAATAGCAGGCAGACTGGAGAGAGAAGAAGGGAGTAGGGATTAGGAAGACGGAACGGAAAGAGGAAAAAGAGACAAAGGAGGTCGAAGTCAAGACTGGAGAGAGAAGAGGAGAGGAAGAAGTAGGAAGTCAGCCTGGAGAATAGAAGAAGAGAGGAAGAAGTAGGAAATCCGACTGGAGAGAGAAGAGGAGAGGAAGAAGTAGGAAGTCAGACTGGAGAGAGAAGAGGAGAGGGAGAAGTAGGAAGGCAGATTGGAGAGAGAAGAGGAGAGGAAGAAGTAGGAAGTCAGACCGGAGAGAGAAGAGGAGAGGGAGAAGTAGGAAGGCAGACCGGAGAGAGAAGAGGAGAGGGAGAAGTAGGAAGGCAGACCGGAGAGAGAAGAGGAGAGGAAGAAGTAGGAAGTCAGACTGGAGAGAAAAGAGGAGAGGAAGAAGTAGGAAGTCAGACTGGAGAGAGAAGAGGAGAGGAAGAAGTAGGAAGTCAGACTGGAGAGAGAAGAGGAGAGGAAGAAGGAGGAAGTCAGACTGGAGAGGGAAGAGGAGAGGAAGAAGTAGGAAGTCAGACTGGAGAGGGAAGAAGAGAGGAAGAAGTAGGAAGTCCGACTGGAGAGAGAAGAGGAGAGGAAGAAGTAGGAAGTCAGACTGGAGAGAGAAGAGGAGAGGAAGAAGTAGGAAGTCAGACTGGAGAGAGAAGAGGAGAGGAAGAAGTAGGAAGTCAGACTGGACAGAGAAGAGAAAGGGGAAGAAGTAGGAAGGCAGACTGGAGAGAGAAGAAGAGAGGAAGAAGTAGGAAGTCCGACTGGACAGAGAAGAGAAAGGGGAAGAAGTAGGAAGGCAGACTGGAGAGAGAAGAGGAGAGGAAGAAGTAGGAAGTCAGACTGGAGAGAGAAGAGGAGAGGAAGAAGTAGGAAGTCAGACTGGAGAGAGAAGAGGAGAGGAAGAAGTAGGAAGTCAGACTGGAGAGAGAGGAGAAGAGGAAGAAGTAGAAAGTCCGACTGGAGAGAGAAGAAGAGAGGAAGAAGTAGGAAGTCAGACTAGAGAGAGAAGAGGAGAGGAAGAAGTAGGAAGTCAGACTGGTGTAGAGACTGTCCAGCTAGACAAAAGAACCTTGTGGGACTTAGGGGCCCATTGGGGGAGGAGGGTCCAGGGACAGACATACCATCGGTGTAGAGACTGTCCAGCTAGACAAAAGAACCTTGTGGGACTTAGCGGCCCATTGGGGGAGGAGGGTCCAGGGACAGACATACCATTGGG
The DNA here is from genome assembly GCF_905171775.1 of Rana temporaria. NCBI lineage: Eukaryota > Metazoa > Chordata > Amphibia > Anura > Ranidae > Rana > Rana temporaria. The sequence goes on from NC_053496.1 coordinate 2,024,278, forward strand.
GTAGAGACTGTCCAGGAAGTCAGACTGGAGAGAGAAGAAGAGAGGAAGAAGGAGGCAGTCGGACTGGAGAGAGAAGAGGAGAGGGAGAAGTAGGAAGTCAGACTGGAGAGAGAAGAGGAGAGGAAGAAGTAGGAAGTCAGACTGGAGAGAGAAGAGGAGAGGAAGAAGTAGGAAGACAGGCTATAGAGAGAAGAGGAGAGGAAGAAGGAGGAAGTCAGACTGGAGAGAGAAGAGGAGAGGAAGAAGTAGGAAGTCAGACTGGAGAGAGAAGAGGAGAGGAAGAAGTAGGAAGTCAGACTGGAGAGAGAAGAGGAGAGGAAGAAGTAGGAAGTCAGACTGGAGAGAGAGAAGAGGAGAGGAAGAAGTAGGAAGTCCGACTGGAGAGAGAAGAGGAGAGGAAGAAGTAGGAAGGCAGACTGGAGAGAGAGAAGAGGAGAGGAAGAAGTAGGAAGTCAGACTGGAGAGAGAAGAGGAGAGGAAGAAGTAGGAAGGCAGCCCGGAGAGAGAAGAGGAGAGGAAGAAGTAGGAAGTCAAGACTGGAGAGAGAAGAAGAGAGGAAGAAGTAGGAAGTCAGACTGGAGAGAGAAGAAGAGAGGAAGAAGTAGGAAGTCAAACTGGAGAGAGAAGAGGAGAGGAAGAAGTAGGAAGTCAGACTGGAGAGAGAAGAGGAGAGGAAGAAGTAGGAAGTCAGACTGGAGAGAGAGAAGAGGAGAGGAAGAAGTAGGAAGTCCGACTGGAGAGAGAAGAGGAGAGGAAGAAGTAGGAAGGCAGACTGGAGAGAGAAGAGGAGAGGAAGAAGTAGGAAGTCAGACTGGAGAGAGAGAAGAGGAGAGGAAGAAGTAGGAAGTCCGACTGGAGAGAGAAGAGGAGAGGAAGAAGTAGGAAGTCAGACTGGAGAGAGAAGAGGAGAGGAAGAAGTAGGAAGTCAGACTGGAGAGAGAGAAGAGGAGAGGAAGAAGTAGGAAGTCCGACTGGAGAGAGAAGAGGAGAGGAAGAAGTAGGAAGTCAGACTGGAGAGAGAAGAGGAGAGGAAGAAGTAGGAAGGCAGACTGGAGAAAGAAGAGGAGAGGAAGAAGTAGGAAGTCAGACTGGAGAGAGAAGAAGAGAGGAAGAAGTAGGAAGTCAGACTGGAGAGAGAAGAAGAGAGGAAGAAGTAGGAAGTCAGACTGGAGAGAGAAGAGGAGAGGAAGAAGTAGGAAGTCAGACTGGTGTAGAGACTGTCCAGCTAGACAAAAGAACCTTGTGGGACTTAGCGGCCCATTGGGGGAGGAGGGTCCAGGGACAGACATACCATTGGGGTAGAGACTGTCCAGGAAGGCAGACTGGAGAGAGAGGAGGAGAGGAAGAAGTAGAAAGTCCGACTGGAGAGAGAAGAGGAGAGGAAGAAGTAGGAAGTCAGACTGGAGAGAGAAGAGGAGAGGAAGAAGTAGAAAGTCTGACTGGAGAGAGAAGAAGAGAGGAAGAAGTAGGAAGTCAGACTGGAGAGAGAAGAGGAGAGGACAGAAGTAAGGAAGGAGTAGGAAGGTAGACTGGAGGAGAGGAGAGAGGAAGGAATAGTAAAGTAGATTGGAGGAGAGGAGAGAGGAAGGAATAGTAAAGTAGATTGGAGGAGAGGAGAGAGGAAGGAATAGTAAAGTAGATTGGAGGAGAGGAGAGAGGAAGGAATAGTAAAGTAGATTGGAGGAGAGGAGAGAGGAAGGAATAGTAAAGTAGATTGGAGGAGAGGAGAGAGGAAGGAATAGTAAAGTAGATTGGAGAAGAGGAGAGAGGAAGGAATAGTAAAGTAGATTGGAGGAGAGAGGAAGGAATAGTAAAGTAGATTGGAGGAGGGGAGAGAGGAAGGAATAGTAAAGTAGATTGGAGGAGAGGAGAGAGGAAGGAATAGTAAAGTAGATTGGAGGAGGGGAGAGAGGAAGGAATAGTAAAGTAGATTGGAGGAGAGGAGAGAGGAAGGAATAGTAAAGTAGATTGGAGGAGAGGAGAGAGGAAGGAATAGTAAAGTAGATTGGAGGAGAGGAGAGAGGAAGGAATAGTAAAGTAGATTGGAGAAGAGGAGAGAGGAAGGAATAGTAAAGTAGATTGGAGGAGAGAGGAAGGAATAGTAAAGTAGATTGGAGGAGAGGAGAGGAAGGAATAGTAAAGTAGATTGGAGGAGAGGAGAGGAAGGAATAGTAAAGTAGATTGGAGGAGAGGAGAGAGGAAGGAATAGTAAAGTAGATTGGAGGAGAGGAGAGAGGAAGGAATAGTAAAGTAGATTGGAGGAGGGGAGAGAGGAAGGAATAGTAAAGTAGATTGGAGGAGAGGAGAGAGGAAGGAATAGTAAAGTAGATTGGAGGAGAGGAGAGAGGAAGGAATAGTAAAGTAGATTGGAGAAGGGGAGAGAGAAGGAATAGTAAAGTAGATTGGAGGAGAGGAGAGAGGAAGGAATAGTAAAGTAGATTGGAGAAGAGGAGAGAGGAAGGAATAGTAAAGTAGATTGGAGGAGAGGAGAGAGGAAGGAATAGTAAAGTAGATTGGAGGAGAGGAGAGAGGAAGGAATAGTAAAGTAGATTGGAGGAGAGGAGAGAGGAAGGAATAGTAAAGTAGATTGGAGAGAGGAGAGAGGAAGGAATAGTAAAGTAGATTGGAGGAGAGGAGAGAGGAAGGAATAGTAAAGTAGACTGGAGGAGGGGAGAGAGGAAGGAGTGGTGGGTCTAACTGGAAAGAAAGGTAGGTAGGCAGACAGGAAAGAAAATGAGAGGAAGGAGAAGGAAGGTAGAGAGAAGAAAGAAGAGAGGGAGGAGTAGAAAGGCAAAGTGGTAGAGGAGGGAATGTGGGAGGACGGCCTCACCCGCCCCTTCTCCATCTCCTTGGTGGTCATCACGATGATCCGGCTGTTCTCCTGCCACATCATCTCCCAGAAGTCTCCTGTGGTGGCCCCCAGGCACCCCTGACAAGCGATGAAATGTTTGAGGGGTTCCTCGTCTCCCCAGAGAAGGTTCTGCAGAAAGAAAAGAAGAAAGCCCCTCCCCCATACATGGAGGAGAATCGCACCTTGGTTACCCCCGGGGATAATCAATTGGAACGATTGGTCGCTCATTATCATTGGGCCCGCCCACAGCGGACACTCACCGACACGTAGTTGGCGTTGATATAATCACTTCCGGGAATATTCGGATCTCTCCCCCGTAACACGACCCTCGTGTGATCAACTACAATCAAGAGAGACAAAGGAAGAGAGACGTGAGAAAGAGAGGCAAAGAGAGAGACGTGAGACAGAGAGACAAAGGAAGAGAGAGACGTGAGAAAGAGAGGCAAAGGAAGAGAGAGACGTGAGAAAGAGAGACAAAGGAAGAGAGAGACGTGAGAAAGAGAGGCAAAGAGAGAGAGACGTGAGACAGAGAGACAAAGGAAGAGAGAGACGTGAGAAAGAGAGGCAAAGGAAGAGAGAGACGTGAGAAAGAGAGGCAAAGGAAGAGAGAGACGTGAGAAAGAGAGGCAAAGGAAGAGAGAGACGTGAGAAAGAGAGACAAAGGAAGAGAGAGACGTGAGAAAGAGAGGCAAAGGAAGAGAGAGACGTGAGACAGAGAGACAAAGGAAGAGAGAGACGTGAGAAAGAGAGACAAAGGAAGAGAGAGACGTGAGAAAGAGAGGCAAAGAGAGAGACGTGAGACAGAGAGACAAAGGAAGAGAGAGACGTGAGAAAGAGAGACAAAGGAAGAGAGAGACGTGAGAAAGAGAGGCAAAGAGAGAGACGTGAGACAGAGAGACAAAGGAAGAGAGAGACGTGAGAAAGAGAGACAAAGGAAGAGAGAGACGTGAGAAAGAGAGACAAAGGAAGAGAGAGACGTGAGAAAGAGAGGGAAAGGAAGAAAGAGACGTGAGACAGAGAGACAAAGGAAGAGAGAGACGTGAGAAAGAGAGGCAAAGAGAGAGACGTGAGACAGAGAGACAAAGGAAGAGAGAGACGTGAGAAAGAGAGACAAAGGAAGAGAGAGACGTGAGAAAGAGAGGCAAAGGAAGAGAGAGACGTGAGAAAGAGAGGCAAAGGAAGAGAGAGACGTGAGAAAGAGAGGCAAAGGAAGAGAGAGACGTGATAAAGAGAGGCAAAGGAAGAGAGAGACGTGATAAAGAGAGACAAAGGAAGAGAGAGACGTGAGAAAGAGAGGCAAAGGAAGAGAGAGACGTGAGAAAGAGAGACAAAGGAAGAGAGAGACGTGAGAAAGAGAGACAAAGGAAGAGAGAGACGTGAGAAAGAGAGGCAAAGGAAGAGAGAGACGTGAGAAAGAGAGACAAAGGAAGAGAGAGACGTGAGAAAGAGAGGCAAAGGAAGAGAGAGACGTGAGAAAGAGAGGCAAAGGAAGAGAGAGACGTGAGACAGAGAGACAAAGGAAGAGAGAGACGTGAGACAGAGAGACAAAGGAAGAGAGAGACGTGAGAAAGAGAGGCAAAGGAAGAGAGAGACGTGAGAAAGAGAGACAAAGGAAGAGAGAGACGTGAGAAAGAGAGACAAAGGAAGAGAGAGACGTGAGACAGAGAGACAAAGGAAGAGAGAGACGTGAGAAAGAGAGGCAAAGGAAGAGAGAGACATGAGAAAGAGAGGCAAAGGAAGAGAGAGACGTGAGACAGACAGACAAAGGAAGAGAGAGACGTGAGACAGAGAGGCAAAGGAAGAGAGAGACATGAGAAAGAGAGGCAAAGGAAGAGAGAGACGTGAGAAAGAGAGACAAAGGAAGAGAGAGACGTGAGACAGAGAGACAAAGGAAGAGAGAGACGTGAGAAAGAGAGACAAAGGAAGAGAGAGACGTGAGACAGAGAGACAAAGGAAGAGAGAGACGTGAGAAAGAGAGGCAAAGGAAGAGAGAGACGTGAGAAAGAGAGGCAAAGGAAGAGAGAGACGTGAGAAAGAGAGACAAAGGAAGAGAGAGACGTGAGACAGAGAGACAAAGGAAGAGAGAGACGTGAGACAGAGAGACAAAGGAAGAGAGAGACGTGAGAAAGAGAGGCAAAGGAAGAGAGAGACGTGAGAAAGAGAGGCAAAGGAAGAGAGAGACGTGAGAAAGAGAGGCAAAGGAAGAGAGAGACGTGAGAAAGAGAGACAAAGGAAGAGAGAGACGTGAGACAGAGAGACAAAGGAAGAGAGAGACGTGAGACAGAGAGACAAAGGAAGAGAGAGACGTGAGAAAGAGAGGCAAAGGAAGAGAGAGACGTGAGAAAGAGAGGCAAAGGAAGAGAGAGACGTGAGAAAGAGAGGCAAAGGAAGAGAGAGACGTGAGAAAGAGAGACAAAGGAAGAGAGAGACGTGAGACAGAGAGACAAAGGAAGAGAGAGACGTGAGAAAGAGAGGCAAAGGAAGAGAGAGACGTGAGAAAGAGAGGCAAAGGAAGAGAGAGACGTGAGAAAGAGAGACAAAGGAAGAGAGAGACGTGAGACAGAGAGACAAAGGAAGAGAGAGACGTGAGACAGAGAGACAAAGGAAGAGAGAGACGTGAGAAAGAGAGGCAAAGGAAGAGAGAGACGTGAGAAAGAGAGGCAAAGGAAGAGAGAGACGTGAGAAAGAGAGGCAAAGGAAGAGAGAGACGTGAGAAAGAGAGGCAAAGGAAGAGAGAGACGTGAGAAAGAGAGACAAAGGAAGAGAGAGACGTGAGAAAGAGAGACAAAGGAAGAGAGAGACGTGAGAAAGAGAGGCAAAGGAAGAGAGAGACGTGAGAAAGAGAGGCAAAGGAAGAGAGAGACGTGAGAAAGAGAGGCAAAGGAAGAGAGAGACGTGAGAAAGAGAGACAAAGGAAGAGAGAGACGTGAGACAGCCGAATCTTCACCAGGGAGCAACAAATGATTGGAAATATTCAATGATTGAAATATTCGAAATTCTCCTTAAATTATTCAAGAAAAACGATCACCCAGATCCGACAATTGCGCTTCTGAATTGAAAACCCAAATCTCTTGTACCCAATGTAAACTTCTTCTACAAATCACCGCAGCCGCAAAGCAGAGCATGGGCAAAGCGCGGAAGTCCTCATCACTGGGGCAGATTCACGTACCTGCGCGCCTAGTTACGACGGCGCAGCGTATTGTATTTACGCTACGCCGACGCAACTTACAGGAGCATGTGCAGTATTCACAAAGCACTTGCTCCGTAAGTTGCGGCGGCGTAGCGTAAATGGGGCCGGCGTAAGCGCGCGTAATTGAAATGTGGAAGGGGTGGCGTGTTTTATGCAAATGTGTGATGACCTGACGTGATTGACGTGTTTTACGAACGGCGCATGCACCGTCCGTGTACATATCCCAGTGTGCATTGCTCCCAAGTACGCCACAAGGACGTATTGGTTTCGACGTGAACGTAAATTACGTTCAGCCCCATTCGCGGACGACTTACGCAAACGACGTAAAAAAATTCAAATTTCGAAGCGGGAACGACGTCCATACTTAACATTGGCTGCGCCTCCTAATAGCAGGAGCAACGTTACGCCGAAAAAGCCTTACGCAAACGACGTAAAAAAAACTACCGCCGGGCGCACGTACGTTCGTGAATCGACGTAACGAGGTAATTTGCATATTCAATGCCGAAAACAACGGAAGCACCCCTAGCGGTCAAACGTAATATTGCACACAATTATCCGCCGCCGTATTCAAGTTACGTCGGCGGAGGAAGCCTATTTTTTAAGCGTATCTGCCTTTGAGAATCGGCGTAACGATACGCCGGCGCAGATTTCAAATTACGGCGGCGTATCTCCAGATAGCTACCTGAATCTGCCCCATTAACTACATCCGGACCGCCCCCGGCGCAGTTTTACATCCTCTGTTTGAAGAGGGATGCCGTTGTTATGGCAGCAGCCAGCGACCATTACCCCCCGGTATCCTCTTCTTCAGCGGGCGGTCCGCTACCAGATAAAAGTGGTCTCTGCGGGTGATTCGCCACAAGATCACTTTTATCGGTGGTGGGAGAAGGGCCCCCTCTGCTGTTGTGTGTGGAGACGAGGGAGGGGGGAAGATGGCCCCTCCCACCCGTCTCCAGACCATAGCAGGGGGCGGAAGCGACGTCACAACGCCACTTCCACCCAGACGTCTTAAAGGGACCTTTTTTATTGTCATTTTTTCAGATGACAATTTTTTTTTTATTGCATTTAAGTCTTTTTGACCCCCCCAGATCTCATATATAAGAGGACCTGTCATGCTTTTTTCTATTACAAGGGATGTTTACATTGGCCCAGATTCAGTAAGCAATTGCGCCTGCAATTACGCAGCGCAATTGCTGACTTGCTCCGGCGTAGCGAATGCTCCTGATTCAGAGAACTCGTTACGCCCACTGCAGCCTAAAATCTGCGTGGCATAAGGCACTTATGCCACGCAGATTTTAGGCTGCATTCTTGCGTTGACCGCTAGGGGGCGCTCCCATTGTGGTCAGCGTATAGTATGCAAATTGCATACTTACGCCGATTCACAATGTTGCGCGCCCCCTGCGTACGCAAGGTATGGAGTTTTCGTACGGCATCTTTAGCGTAAGGCTGCCCCTTCTAATAGCAGGGGCAGCCAATGCTAAAGTATAGCCGCCGTTCCCGCGACGTGAAATTTGAATTTAACGTCGTTTGCGTAAGTGATTCGTGAATGGCGCTGGACGCCATTCACGTTCACTTTGAAGCAAATGACGTCCTTGCGACGTCATTTGCCGCAATGCACGTCGGGAAAGTTTCCCGACAGAGCATGCGCTCTACGCTCGGCGCGGGAGCGCGCCTAATTTAAATGATTCCCGCCCCCGGCGGGATCATTTACATTGCGTGCGCTTACGCCGGGCAATTTTGCCGGCGCGCCCTCGCAATTTACGGAGCTACTGCTCCGTGAATCGAGGGCAGCGCAAAATATTTGCGTGGGCGCAGGGCAAAATCGTTGCCCTGCACCTCCGCAAATATATCGCAGATCTCTTTGAATCTGGGCCATTGCTTATAATAGGAATAAAAGTCACCCCAATTTTTTTTAAACTGTTTTAAAATCAAGTAAAATAAATAATAATTATTTAATTTTTTTTAAAGCGCCCCGTCCCGCCAAGCTCACGCACAGCAGCGAACGCATACGTGAGCGGCGCCCGCCTATGAAAACGTTGTTCAAACCGCACACGTGAGGTATCGCCGCGATCGTTAGAGCGAGAGCGATAATTCTAGCCCTAGACCTCCTCTGTAACTCAAAACATGTAACCTGTAGAATTTTTTTAAACGTCGCCTATGGAGATTTTTATAGGTAAGAGTTTGTCGCCATTCCACGAGCGCGGCCACAATTTTCAAGCGTGGCGCGTTGGGGATCAATTTACTCGGCGTAACATTATCTTTCACAATAAGTGTATTTTTTTTCCAAAATCGCTTTGGACTTTTCTGATAGTTGGTGGAAAGTTTAGGCCCCCGTTCTGTTATCCGGGCGGGAAAGATCTCTGAGGTTCAAGGTTTTCAGGAAATCTGCCACGCCCCCCAAACTATGGACCGCCCACGTGACTCCGCCCACATCTGAGACTTTTCTTTTTCTGGGTGGACTGAGAGGCTTTTCGAATCTCTTGGATACTCACATGGAAGGATATTCTTGTAGCGGTTCTTGCTTCTGTTTTCTGGTCTCTGACCCTCTTTTCTCTCGTAGAGCAAATTAGATTCTTGTTTCTGGAGAGCCTGAAAGAGAGAAAGACGTGACATTCTTCCCACTGATCACCAATGTAAGGGACATTCTTCCCACTGATCACCAATGTAAGGGACATTCTTCTCACTGATCACCAATGTAAGGGACATTCTTCCCACTGATCACCAATGTAAGGGACATTCTTCCCACTGATCACCAATGTAAGGGACATTCTTCCCACTGATCACCAATGTAAGGGACATTCTTCCCACTGATCACCAATGTAAGGAACATTCTTCTCACTGATCACCAATGTAAGGAACATTCTTCTCACTGATCACCAATGTAAGGGACATTCTTCCCACTGATCACCAATGTAAGGAACATTCTTCTCACTGATCACCAATGTAAGGGACATTCTTCCCACTGATCACCAATGTAAGGGACATTCTTCTCACTGATCACCAATGTAAGGGACATTCTTCTCACTGATCACCAATGTAAGGGACATTCTTCTCACTGATCACCAATTTAAGGGACATTCTTCTCACTGATCACCAATGTAAGGGACATTCTTCTCACTGATCACCAATGTAAGGGACATTCTTCTCACTGATCACCAATGTAAGGAACATTCTTCTCACTGATCACCAATGTAAGGGACATTCTTCTCACTGATCACCAATGTAAGGGACATTCTTCTCACTGATCACCAATGTAAGGAACATTCTTCTCACTGATCACCAATGTAAGGGACATTCTTCCCACTGATCACCAATAAGGGACATTCTTCCCACTGATCACCAATGTAAGGGACATTCTTCTCACTGATCACCAATGTAAGGGACATTCTTCTCACTGATCACCAATAAGGGACATTCTTCCCACTGATCACCAATGTAAGGGACATTCTTCTCACTGATCACCAATGTAAGGGACATTCTTCCCACTGATCACCAATGTAAGGAACATTCTTCCCACTGATCACCAATATAAGGAACATTCTTCCCACTGATCACCAATGTAAGGAACATTCTTCCCACTGATCACCAATGTAAGGGACATTCTTCCCACTGATCACCAATGTAAGGGACATTCTTCTCACTGATCACCAATGTAAGGGACATTCTTCTCACTGATCACCAATGTAAGGGACATTCTTCTCACTGATCACCAATGTAAGGACATTCTTCTCACTGATCACCAATGTAAGGGACATTCTTCTCACTGATCACCAATGTAAGGAACATTCTTCCCACTGATCACCAATGTAAGGGACATTCTTCCCAATTTTGTTTATTAAAAGTCTTGCAAACAAAAAGCATAAAATCACTATAAGATATACATAAATATACACATATTTACATAAATGAAAATAAATATAGCAAATCTGCTCTCAAACAAAAGACTTTACAGCAAAGCAAAAATCATGTAATCACCAGGAAAGTAAATCTTAATACAACTCACACCACTACACCAGACAAACCTGCAAGGTCAAGAAACAAACCCGCACCCATTATGCATGCAGCCCTTCTAAGAAACGTCCAACACCATGCATCCACCTATTTCTACCTCAATTACCCGCCGGCGCGTTACCATATCGGTTTCAAAAAGTACCGCAACTCCGCTGCAGGGCTCAGCCGCAAGAGACCAAAAGGAGGGACCGCCTCTCCACTCCCTTTTTGCCAGATGGACATCGGCCAAAGTATGGAGCCAGGTCTCTTGCAAAAATAAAATCTCAGCATCAAACTCACTGAGCAAAAATAAGGCCATATCACGAGCTCTTGCAGATTTAATGCTGGCGACATTAATGGTCGCCACCTTTATCGGAGGGGGAACTGCCATCAGGATGATTGGGGTAGTCGTTTCTTGACCTTCACCACACTCTCATCATCAGAAACCGCTCTCTTCAAACTACGTGACTCATCCATAGATGAAAAAGAAGAAGACAAAGACATCTTTTCACCTGACAACACATTAAAGGTGTTACCAAGGGGAACCCCTCCTGGATCCGACTCTGAGGAAGAGACGACTGGTTTTCTTGTCTTTCTCTTCATTTTTTTCCTCCTCCTAATCTTCTCCCACCCCTCCTCATCCGAATCCCCATCAATGGAATGTGAAACATGGGGTATGGACACCCTTCCATCAGCCCCACCCCCATCCAGCACCCCCACATTCCCCTGACCACGCTTGCGCTGCCGAGGGGCAGGGACTGGAGGCTGAGTGGGAAGATCCGCTAAACCTGCCCCCCCAGCAGCCTCCGCCAGTCTGGAGGATCTACGAATAGATGGATTAGGGACAGGAGGGACAGATTTAGGGACCACATCTCTAGGGGGAACAGAAACAGATGTCACAGACACAGAAGGGACAGACTCAGGGACCACATCACTAGGGGGAACAGAAACAGATGTCACAGACACAGAAGGGACAGACTCAGGGACCACATCACTAAGGGGAACAGAAACAGATGTCACAGACACAGAAGGGACAGACTCAGGGACCACATCACTAAGGGGAACAGAAACAGATGTCACAGACACAGGAGGGACAGACTCAGGGACCACATCACTAAGGGGAACAGAAACAGATGTCACAGACACAGGAGGGACAGACTCAGGGACCACATCACTAAGGGGAACAGAAACAGATGTCACAGACACAGAAGGGACAATCTCAGGGACCACATCACTAGGGGGAACAGAAACAGGTGTCACAGACACAGGAGGGACAACAAGAGTTTCAGTGGCCTCATCCTCCTTATCCAGCCTCTGCAGCTCAGCCTCCAACCCTGGCAGGTTATGTAATGCCTCCGGGCATTGACTGTACGGGTGACCAAGTTTTTGGCACAAATTGCACCGAATGTCAGTACAGTCTTTAGCCAAATGGCCAAGCTCCTGGCACAAAGAACATTTCTTGCGGGTGCAGGTGGAGGCAAAATGGCCCTTGTCACCACATTTATTGCACACCTTAGGCTGACCCTGGTAAAAAATGGTCAGCCTGTCCCTCCCCAGAAAGGCTGAACAGGGCAGATGTTGAACAACATTTCCCTGCACCCCCAATTTTAGTGACACTGTCCAGGCCCCTGTCCATATCCCATGCTGATCAAGGACCTTCCGCAGTGGAGCGAGGACTTCACCATAGCGGCGTAACCATACTACCAAATCAGCCTCTGGGATGGATTCGTTACGCACAAGGATCGTCACTGATTTTATTAGAGGCTGCCTGGAAACCACCTTTGGCATCCAACCATTCCACTGCGGAAGGTCCCTGCGCCCCCTAAAACGTTCCCAAAATAAATCCAGACCCTCAGGCTTTACAAAGGACAAATCAAATTCCCAACTCCCAACGGGACAAATCAAAGCAAAAATGTCAGCGACTTTAAACCCCATTTCCAGGATCAACTCTGCCACCCTCCCCCTTACTGGTGGGGTCCCCTCCCCCTCCCACTTCAACTGGACCACATTTCTCCTCTTGTACCCACCAACCATCCCCCCACTAAACCCCCCCAAATTGTGACCACCAACATTTGCACCATTCCCCCCACCCTCCCTGGTGCGATTCCCCAAAACTGACGCGTAGCTCCCAGCAGATAAAACATTTGTTTGTTTTGAACCATCTGACATATTTGCAGCAGATATCGATTGCACAGATTTGGTCTGAACAATCGGTGAGTCTTTCCTCTGCTGAGCAGGGGGAGGAATGTCATTTTGATTTTTCCCAGCAGTATTAACCCCTTCACCACCCACCACATCCATTGTTTTATCATTACTGTCATTCTTAGAACTTGCTGGAATATTCACAGTTCCTGCAGTCTTCCCAGCAGTGTCAGTTCCCACTGCTGTGCTTGTAGAAGCTTCAGCTGGTCGGTTCTCTTCTGTCAGGACAGGGTTGTCATCAGGGGATAGTGCAGGCTGGTCTGACACTGCAACAGGTGAAACCTCCATTGCTTCTTCCACTGCACATGGTGCAATATGCTGATCCCCTCCCCCACCACAGGGAGGCTCAGGTGAGGCAATCTCATTGCTGGTAACAGGCATACCTTGTACAGAGGAACTACAGGTCCCAGCAGAAACTCCAGGCAGCGCTTTGCACAAGGCCTTCCCTTTCTGCTCCTCAGTCAGGACACCGTCCACCACAGCAGGTTGGGCAGACATGTCGGAAGACAGTGAGGTGTGCTGAGATTTCTCCACGTGTACTGGCTTGGCTTCAGGGACTTCTGTATTAGCAGGCTTGTTTGCTCTCAGGGGTGACTCCATCTCCTGGATACATTTCAGGGTGCCATGCCCACTCTCAACCCCCTGGCTGGTTGCCATCGGCGATTCCAAGCCCTGACATGGAGGGAGAGGTGCAGAGGCAGATGGGACCCGGTCATCCATTATCTGAGGCTGGTCCCTGGAAACTGCTGTCTGGCTGGCAAATCTCCTCTCATTATCAAACTTTTCTCCACTTTTATCTTTCAGCTTTTCCAATAATAAAGATTGTTCCTTTACCTTTTCCTCCAATTCCTGCAACTCAGGCTTCATGGCCAAACGATTTTTACTCCAGGCCTGGAAGTACTTGATTTTGAAGGATTTGTGTTCAGCCTTCAAAATTTTAAGTTTTTCTTCAGCTCTTCCAATCGCCCTAAAACGATCAATGGTCTTCTGACTGAAGACATTTGCATCCACAGCAGGGCCTGGATCTACAGACAGATCCTCCACCTCCTCCTCACTAGGCCCCGTATCATCAGGGGGATCCGTCCCGGGGCCTCCCCCAGGATCAGGCATTATTCCTGGGCCAAGCTAGCAGGCAAGGCCCAGGCTTGGAAAAGGTTGGATCTCTCAGAGAGCTCCTAGGGTGTGTCCTCCTCCTTCTTCCCACTGATCACCAATGTAAGGGACATTCTTCTCACTGATCACCAATGTAAGGGACATTCTTCTCACTGATCACCAATGTAAGGGACATTCTTCCCACTGATCACCAATGTAAGGGACATTCTTCCCACTGATCACCAATGTAAGGGACATTCTTCTCACTGATCACCAATGTAAGGGACATTCTTCTCACTGATCACCAATGTAAGGGACATTCTTCCCACTGATCACCAATGTAAGGGACATTCTTCCCACTGATCACCAATGTAAGGGACATTCTTCTCACTGATCACCAATGTAAGGGACATTCTTCTCACTGATCACCAATGTAAGGGACATTCTTCCCACTGATCACCAATGTAAGGAACATTCTTCTCACTGATCACCAATGTAAGGGACATTCTTCTCACTGATCACCAATGTAAGGGACATTCTTCCCACTGATCACCAATGTAAGGGACATTCTTCTCACTGATCACCAATGTAAGGGACATTCTTCTCACTGATCACCAATGTAAGGGACATTCTTCCCACTGATCACCAATGTAAGGGACATTCTTCTCACTGATCACCAATGTAAGGGACATTCTTCTCACTGATCACCAATGTAAGGGACATTCTTCCCACTGATCACCAATGTAAGGGACATTCTTCCCACTGATCACCAATGTAAGGGACATTCTTCTCACTGATCACCAATGTAAGGAACATTCTTCTCACTGATCACCAATGTAAGGGACATTCTTCTCACTGATCACCAATGTAAGGGACATTCTTCCCACTGATCACCAATGTAAGGAACATTCTTCTCACTGATCACCAATGTAAGGGACATTCTTCCCACTGATCACCAATGTAAGGGACATTCTTCTCACGGATCACCAATGTAAGGAACATTCTTCTCACTGATCACCAATGTAAGGGACATTCTTCTCACTGATCACCAATGTAAGGAACATTCTTCTCACTGATCACCAATGTAAGGGACATTCTTCCCACTGATCACCAATGTAAGGAACATTCTTCTCACTGATCACCAATGTAAGGAACATTCTTCTCACTGATCACCAATGTAAGGGACATTCTTCCCACTGATCACCAATGTAAGGGACATTCTTCCCACTGATCACCAATGTAAGGGACATTCTTCTCACTGATCACCAATGTAAGGGACATTCTTCCCACTGATCACCAATGTAAGGGACATTCTTCTCACTGATCACCAATGTAAGGGACATTCTTCCCACTGATCACCAATGTAAGGAACATTCTTCTCACTGATCACCAATGTAAGGGACATTCTTCTCACTGATCACCAATGTAAGGGACATTCTTCTCACTGATCACCAATGTAAGGGACATTCTTCCCACTGATCACCAATGTAAGGGACATTCTTCTCACTGATCACCAATGTAAGGGACATTCTTCTCGCTGATCACCAATGTAAGGGACATTCTTCTCACTGATCACCAATGTAAGGAACATTCTTCTCACTGATCACCAATGTAAGGGACATTCTTCTCACTGATCACCAATGTAAGGGACATTCTTCTCACTGATCACCAATGTAAGGAACATTCTTCTCACTGATCACCAATGTAAGGGACATTCTTCTCACTGATCACCAATGTAAGGGACATTCTTCCCACTGATCACCAATGTAAGGGACATTCTTCCCACTGATCACCAATGTAAGGGACATTCTTCTCACTGATCACCAATGTAAGGGACATTCTTCTCACTGATCACCAATGTAAGGGACATTCTTCCCACTGATCACCAATGTAAGGGACATTCTTCCCACTGATCACCAATGTAAGGGACATTCTTCTCACTGATCACCAATGTAAGGGACATTCTTCTCACTGATCACCAATGTAAGGAACATTCTTCTCACTGATCACCAATGTAAGGGACATTCTTCTCACTGATCACCAATGTAAGGGACATTCTTCCCACTGATCACCAATGTAAGGAACATTCTTCTCACTGATCACCAATGTAAGGGACATTCTTCCCACTGATCACCAATGTAAGGGACATTCTTCTCACTGATCACCAATGTAAGGGACATTCTTCTCACTGATCACCAATGTAAGGGACATTCTTCTCACTGATCACCAATGTAAGGGACATTCTTCTCACTGATCACCAATGTAAGGGACATTCTTCTCACTGATCACCAATGTAAGGAACATTCTTCCCACTGATCACCAATGTAAGGGACATTCTTCTCACTGATCACCAATGTAAGGAACATTCTTCTCACTGATCACCAATGTAAGGGACATTCTTCTCACTGATCACCAATGTAAGGGACATTCTTCTCACTGATCACCAATGTAAGGGACATTCTTCTCACTGATCACCAATGTAAGGAACATTCTTCCCACTGATCACCAATGTAAGGGACATTCTTCTCACTGATCCCCAATGTAAGGAACATTCTTCTCACTGATCACCAATGTAAGGAACATTCTTCCCACTGATCACCAATGTAAGGGACATTCTTCTCACTGATCCCCAATGTAAGGAACATTCTTCTCACTGATCACCAATGTAAGGGACATTCTTCCCACTGATCACCAATGTAAGGAACATTCTTCTCACTGATCACCAATGTAAGGGACATTCTTCTCACTGATCACCAATGTAAGGGACATTCTTCTCACTGATCACCAATGTAAGGGACATTCTTCTCACTGATCACCAATGTAAGGGACATTCTTCTCACTGATCACCAATGTAAGGAACATTCTTCCCACTGATCACCAATGTAAGGGACATTCTTCTCACTGATCCCCAATGTAAGGAACATTCTTCTCACTGATCACCAATGTAAGGAACATTCTTCTCACTGATCACCAATGTAAGGGACATTCTTCCCACTGATCACCAATGTAAGGGACATTCTTCTCACTGATCACCAATGTAAGGAGCATTCTTCTCACTGATCACCAATGTAAGGGACATTCTTCTCACTGATCACCAATGTAAGGAACATTCTTCTCACTGATCACCAATGTAAGGGACATTCTTCTCACTGATCACCAATGTAAGGGACATTCTTCCCAATTTTGTTTATTAAAAGTCTTGCAAACAAAAAGCATAAAATCCCTATAAGATATACATAAATATACACATATTTACATAAATGAAAATAAATATAGCAAATCTGCTCTCAAACAAAAGACTTTACAGCAAAGCAAAAATTATGTAATCACCAGGAAAATAAATCTTAATACAACTCACACCACTACACCAGACAAACCTGCAAGGTCAAGAAACAAACCCGCACCCATTATGCATGCAGCCCTTCTAAGAAACGTCCAACACCATACATCTACCTACTTCTACCTCAATTACCCGCCGGCGCGTTACCATATCGGTTTCAAAAAGTACCGCAACTCCGCTGCAGGGCTCAGCCGCAAGAGACCAAAAGGAGGGACCGCATCTCCACTCCCTTTTTGCCAGATGGACATCGGCCAAAGTATGGAGCCAGGTCTCTTGCAAAAATAAAATCTCAGCATCAAACTCACTGAGCAAAAATAAGGCCATATCACGAGCTCTTGCAGATTTAATGCTGGCGACATTAATGGTCGCCACCTTTATCGGAGGGGGAACTGCCATCAGGATGATTGGGGTAGTCGTTTCTTGACCTTCACCACACTCTCATCACCAGAAACCGCTCTCTTCAAACAACGTGACTCATCCATAGATGAAAAAGAAGAAGACAAAGACATCTTTTCACCTGACAACACATTAAAGGTGTTACCAAGGGGAACCCCTCCTGATCCGACTCTGAGGAAGAGACGACTGGTTTTCTTGTCTTTCTCTTCATTTTTTTCCTCCTCCTAATCTTCTCCCACCCCTCCTCATCCGAATCCCCATCAATGGAATGTGAAACATGGGGTATGGACACCCTTCCATCAGCCCCACCCCCATCCAGCACCCCCACATTCCCCTGACCACGCTTGCGCTGCCGAGGGGCAGGGACTGGAGGCTGAGTGGGAAGATCCGCTAAACCTGCCCCCCCAGCAGCCTCCGCCAGTCTGGAGGATCTACGAATAGATGGACTAGGGACAGGAGGGACAGATTTAGGGACCACATCTCTAGGGGGAACAGAAACAGATGTCACAGACACAGAAGGGACAGACTCAGGGACCACATCACTAAGGGGAACAGAAACAGATGTCACAGACACAGGAGGGACAGACTCAGGGACCACATCACTAAGGGGAACAGAAACAGATGTCACAGACACAGGAGGGACAGACTCAGGGACCACATCACTAGGGGGAACAGAAACAGGTGTCACAGACACAGGATGGACAACAAGAGTTTCAGTGGCCTCATCCTCCTTATCCAGCCTCTGCAGCTCAGCCTCCAACCCTGGCAGGTTATGTAATGCCTCCGGGCATTGACTGTAGGGGTGACCAAGTTTTTGGCACAAATTGCACCGAATGTCAGTACAGTCTTTAGCCAAATGGCCAAGCTCCTGGCACAAAGAGCATTTCTTGCGGGTGCAGGTGGAGGCAAAATGGCCCTTGTCACCACATTTATTGCACACCTTAGGCTGACCCTGGTAAAAAATGGTCAGCCTATCCCTCCCCAGAAAGGCTGAACAGGGCAGATGTTGAACAACATTTCCCTGCACCCCCAATTTTAGTGACACTGTCCAGGCCCCTGTCCATATCCCATGCTGATCAAGGACCTTCCGCAGTGGAGCGAGGACCTCACCATATCGGCGTAACCATACTAACAAATCAGCCTCTGGGATGGATTCATTACGCACAAGGATCGTCACTGATTTTATTAGAGGCTGCCTGGAAACCACCTTTGGCATCCAACCATTCCACTGCGGAAGGTCCCTGCGCCCCCTAAAACGTTCCCAAAATAAATCCAGACCCTCAGGTTTTACAAAGGATAAATCAAATTCCCAACTCCCAACGGGACAAATCAAAGCAAAAATGTCTGCGACTTTGAACCCCATTTCCAGGATCAACTCTGCCACCCTCCCCCTTACTGGTGGGGTCCCCTCCCCCTCCCACTTCAACTGGACCACGTTTCTCCGCTTATACCCACCAACCATCCCCCCACTAAACCCCCCCAAATTGTGACCACCAACATTTGCACCATTCCCCCCACCCTCCTTGGTGCGACCCCCCAAAACCGACGCGTAACTCCCAGCAGATAAACCATTGGTTTGTTTTGAACCATCTGACACATTTGCAGCAGATATCGATTGCACAGATTTGGTCTGAACAATCGGTGAGTCTTTCCTCTGCTGAGCAGGGGGAGGAATGTCATTTTGATTTTTCCCAGCAGTATTAACCCCTTCACCACCCACCACATCCATTGTTTTATCATTACTGTCATTCTTAGAACTTGCTGGAATATTCACAGTTCCTGCAGTCTTCCCAGCAGTGTCAGTTCCCACTGCTGTGCTTGTAGAAGCTTCAGCTGGTCGGTTCTCTTCTGTCAGGACAGGGTTGTCATCAGGGGATAGTGCAGGCTGGTCTGACACTGCAGCAGGTGAAACCTCCATTGCTTCTTCCACTGCACATGGTGCAATATGCTGATCCCCTCCCCCACCACAGGGAGGCTCAGGTGAGGCAATCTCATTGCTAGTAACAGGCATACATTGTACAGAGGAACTACAGGTCCCAGCAGAAACTCCAGGCAGCGCTTTGCACAAGGCCTTCACTTTCTGCTCCTTAGTCAGGACACCGTCCACCACAGCAGGTTGGGCAGACATGTCGGAAGACAGTGAGGTGTGCTGAGATTTCTCCACCTGTACTGGCTTGGCTTCAGGGACTTCTGTATTAGCAGGCTTGTTTCCTCTCAGGGGTGACTCCATCTCCTGGATACATTTCAGGGTGCCATGCCCACTCTCAACCCCCTGGCTGGTTGCCGTCGGCGATTCCAAGCCCTGACATGGAGGGAGAGGTGCAGAGGCAGATGGACCCGCGTCATCCATTATCTGAGGCTGGTCCCTGGAACTTGCTGTCTGGCTGGCAAATCTCCTCTCATTATCAAACTTTTCTCCACTTTTATCTTTCAGCTTTTCCAATAATAAAGATTGTTCCTTTACCTTTTCCTCCAATTCCTGCAACTCAGGCTTCATGGCCAAACGATTTTTACTCCAGGCCTGGAAATACTTGATTTTGAAAGATTTGTGTTCAGCCTTCAAAATTTTAAGTTTTTCTTCAGCTCTTCCAATCGCCCTAAAACGATCAATGCTCTTCTGACTGAAGACATTCGCATCCACAGCAGGGCCTGGACCTACAGACAGATCCTCCACCTCCTCCTCACTAGGCTCCGTATCATCAGGGGGATCCGTCCCGGGGCCTCCCCCAGGATCAGGCATTATTCCTGGGCCAAGCTAGCAGGCAAGGCCCAGGCTTGAAAAAGGTCGGTTCTCTCAGAGAGCTCCTTGGGTGTGTCCTCCTCCTTCTTCCCACTGATCACCAATGTAAGGAACATTCTTCTCACTGATCACCAATGTAAGGGGCATTCTTCCCACTGATCACCAATGTAAGGGACATTCTTCCCACTGATCACCAATGTAAGGAACATTCTTCCCACTGATCACCAATGTAAGGGACATTCTTCCCACTGATCACCAATGTAAGGAACATTCTTCTCACTGATCACCAATGTAAGGGACATTCTTCCCACTGATCACCAATGTAAGGAACATTCTTCCCACTGATCACCAATGTAAGGAACATTCTTCTCACTGATCACCAATGTAAGGAACATTCTTCCCACTGATCACCAATGTAAGGGACATTCTTCCCACTGATCACCAATGTAAGGGACATTCTTCTCGCTGATCACCAATGTAAGGGACATTCTTCTCACTGATCACCAATGTAAGGACCATTCTTCTCACTGATCACCAATGTAAGGGACATTCTTCCCACTGATCACCAATGTAAGGGACATTCTTCTCACTGATCACCAATGTAAGGAACATTCTTCCCACTGATCACCAATGTAAGGAACATTCTTCTCACTGATCACCAATGTAAGGGACATTCTTCTCACTGATCACCAATGTAAGGAACATTCTTCTCACTGATCACCAATGTAAGGGACATTCTTCTCACTGATCACCAATGTAAGGAACATTCTTCTCACTGATCACCAATGTAAGGGACATTCTTCCCACTGATCACCAATGTAAGGGACATTCTTCCCACTGATCACCAATGTAAGGGACATTCTTCTCACTGATCACCAATGTAAGGGACATTCTTCTCACTGATCACCAATGTAAGGGACATTCTTCTCACTGATCACCAATGTAAGGGACATTCTTCTCACTGATCACCAATGTAAGGGACATTCTTCCCACTGATCACCAATGTAAGGGACATTCTTCCCACTGATCACCAATGTAAGGGACATTCTTCCCACTGATCACCAATGTAAGGGACATTCTTCCCACTGATCACCAATGTAAGGGACATTCTTCCCACTGATCACCAATGTAAGGGACATTCTTCCCACTGATCACCAATGTAAGGGACATTCTTCTCACTGATCACCAATGTAAGGGACATTCTTCTCACTGATCACCAATGTAAGGGACATTCTTCCCACTGATCACCAATGTAAGGGACATTCTTCCCACTGATCACCAATGTAAGGGACATTCTTCTCACTGATCACCAATGTAAGGGACATTCTTCTCACTGATCACCAATGTAAGGGACATTCTTCTCACTGATCACCAATGTAAGGAACATTCTTCTCACTGATCACCAATGTAAGGGACATTCTTCCCACTGATCACCAATGTAAGGAACATTCTTCCCACTGATCACCAATGTAAGGGACATTCTTCTCACTGATCCCCAATGTAAGGGACATTCTTCTCACTGATCACCAATGTAAGGGACATTCTTCTCACTGATCACCAATGTAAGGGACATTCTTCCCACTGATCACCAATGTAAGGGACATTCTTCCCACTGATCACCAATGTAAGGGACATTCTTCCCACTGATCACCAATGTAAGGGACATTCTTCTCACTGATCACCAATGTAAGGGACATTCTTCTCACTGATCACCAATGTAAGGGACATTCTTCTCACTGATCACCAATGTAAGGGACATTCTTCTCACTGATCACCAATGTAAGGGACATTCTTCCCACTGATCACCAATGTAAGGGACATTCTTCCCACTGATCACCAATGTAAGGGACATTCTTCCCACTGATCACCAATGTAAGGGACATTCTTCCCACTGATCACCAATGTAAGGGACATTCTTCTCACTGATCACCAATGTAAGGGACATTCTTCCCACTGATCACCAATGTAAGGGACATTCTTCCCACTGATCACCAATGTAAGGGACATTCTTCTCACTGATCACCAATGTAAGGGACATTCTTCTCACTGATCACCAATGTAAGGAACATTCTTCCCACTGATCACCAATGTAAGGGACATTCTTCTCACTGATCACCAATGTAAGGGACATTCTTCCCACTGATCACCAATGTAAGGGACATTCTTCCCACTGATCACCAATGTAAGGGACATTCTTCTCACTGATCACCAATGTAAGGGACATTCTTCTCACTGATCACCAATGTAAGGAACATTCTTCCCACTGATCACCAATGTAAGGAACATTCTTCTCACTGATCACCAATGTAAGGGACATTCTTCTCACTGATCACCAATGTAAGGGACATTCTTCTCACTGATCACCAATGTAAGGGACATTCTTCCCACTGATCACCAATGTAAGGGACATTCTTCTCACTGATCACCAATGTAAGGGACATTCTTCTCACTGATCACCAATGTAAGGGACATTCTTCTCACTGATCACCAATGTAAGGGACATTCTTCTCACTGATCACCAATGTAAGGGACAAAGAGCAACCAATCAGAATTCTGTTTACCGATTTCCGGTAAGTGCGGCGGGTGTGAGACTTACATCAAACTCCTCCCAGAATCCTGCTTTGGCCGCCTCCTCTTTTTCAGACTTTTTGTCCAGTTGTTTCATGCGGCTCTCTATGTCGGCAGCATTGACTCTGGTAGAGTAGTACGGCTGTGTAAGAAAACAAAGAGGGGGGAAGGGGGGTGAGACAGATCCATAAAGACCACCAAAGAGGCAATACATTGGGGGGGAGGGGGGAGCAATATCTGGTGCAATTGTGTATAGAAACCTGATGCCGCGGACACACCCTCATTTTTTAGCATGTCTAAAAAACAAAGTTTTCCCAACTTCATCATTAAAACGGCGCGTTGCCCACACACCATCGTTTTTCAAAAATGCTCTAGCAAAGCGCAGTGACGTACAACGCGTACGACGGCACTATAAAGGGGAGGTTCCATGCGGATGGCGCCACCCTTGGGGCGGCTTTACCCGATTCCGTGTTAGTAAAAGACGATTCGCGCTTTTCTGTCTGTTACAGCGTGATGAATGTGCGATCTCCATTACGAACAGTAGTTTTACCAGAACGAGCGCTCCCATCTCATAACTTGCTTCTGAGCATGCGCGGGTTTTTTACGTCGTTTTAGCCCACACACCATCATTTTTTACAACCCGAAAAACGACATAGTTTAAAACGACATTAAAAAAATGCAGCATGCTCGAATTTTTTTTTTTTTTGTCGTTTTTCAGAACCCGAAAAATAATGTGAAGCCCACACACCATCATTTTAAATGACGTTTTTGAAAAACTACGTTTTTTTCATGCCGAAAAAAATGATCGTGTGTACGCGGCATTAGAGTTATCAAAGCCATTCCCTTGCCAGCAGGGCGGCCATCAGGGGGGTACAGGCAGTACACCTGTAAGGGTTTTTTTTTTTATTATTTTTTTACTTTAGGGCCCCAGGTGGCAACCCCCCTTTTTTTTATTTATTTTTTATAAAAAAAATATATTTTTTTTTATATATTTTTATTTAATTTTTTATTAAAGGGCCCAGAGGTATATATATATATTTTTAATTAATATTATTATTACTATTAAAGGGCCCAGAGGTCCCGGATGGCAACCCCCTTTTTTTATATAAAAAAAAATTAAATTTTTTTATATATTATTTTATTTCTTTTTTTTTATATATGTATATTTTTTTATTAAAGGGCTCAGAGGTCCCCAGGGCCCCATATGGAAACCCCCCTTTTTTTTCTTTTTTTTATAAATGTTTATTTTTTTATACATTTTTTTTATTTATTTTTTATTAAAGGGCCCAGAGGTTTCTTTTTTTTTCTTCTTTTTTTTTTTTTTATTAAAGGGCCCAGAGGTACCGGACGGCAACCCCCCTTTTTTCGTAATTTCTTTTTATAATTTTTTTTTCATTTTTTATATATATATTTTTTTTTTATTAAAGGGCCCAGAGGTCCCCAGGGCCCCGGGTGGCAACCCCCCTTTTAAAAAAAAAAAAAATATATATATTTTTTATTTCTTTGGCTACGGCTACTCCCCTTTTTTTTATATATTTTTCTTAATTTCTTCATTTCTCCCCCCCCCCCCGCTTCTCAATTTGCGGCTGCCCTCCGGTTTCTCAATTTCAGACGGCAGCACAATCCCCCCCGGTTCTCTGCTCCAGGGGGCCCATGCCTGAAGCTGTGTATTGGGGCCCCATAATTCCTGATCTCTGTGTGTGGAAGCAGTGGTCTCTCTGCTGTGGTCTGACATGCAAAATTCATTGCTCTCTGCTGATTGGACATAGCAAGGGGTGTGTCTGACACAGCAGGGGGTGTGACACAGCAGGGGGTGTGACACAGCAGGGGGTGTGACATAGCAGGGGGTGTGACACATTAGGGGGTGCGACATAGTAGGGTGTGTGTCTGACACAGCAGGGGGTGTGACATAGCAGGGGGTGTGACACAGCAGGGGGTGTGACCCAGTAGGGGGTGTGACACAGCAGGGGGTGTGACACAGTAGGGGGTGTGACACAGCAGGGGGTGTGACACAGTAGGGGGTGTGACACAGCAGGGGGCGTGACACAGCAGGGGGTGTGACACAGCAGGGGGTGTGACACAGCAGGGGGTGTGACCTAGCAGGGGGTGTGACCTAGCAGGGGGTGTGACATAGCAGGGGGTGTGACACAGCAGGGGGTGTGACCTAGCAGGGGGTGTGACCTAGCAGGGGGTGTGACATAGCAGGGGGTGTGACACAGCAGGGGGTGTGACACAGCAGGGGGTGTGACATTGCAGGGGGCGTGATGGACCTCGGCCTGTTTATTTTGGAGACTTACGTTGGGCTTTAAACCACAGATAAGACCCCCTCTGAAGAGTCAGGTCTTCCCCGGCACACATTGTCCACTCACCTTCTTGAGATACACACGGGCCCCGGATACCTCTTCTATGTGCTTCTTCTTGTACGCCTCAATCAAGTCTGTGAGCGTGTCGTATTTTACATCTCCCAAAGTATATCTCTCACCCTGTGAAGAAGAAAAAATGGTCATCATTAGAGCACAACATGGGGGGGGGGGGGGGGGTAGGTGGGAGATGGGTATCAGTGGGAGGAATAGTGTCCCATCATTGGTATCAGTGGGAGGAATAGTGTCCCATCATTGGTGTCAGTGGGAGGAATAGTGTCCCATCATTGGTGTCAGTGGGAGGAATAGTGTCCCATCATTGGTATCAGTGGGAGGAATAGTGTCCCATCATTGGTGTCAGTGGGAGGAATAGTGTCCCATCATTGGTATCAGTGGGGGGAATAGTGTCCCATCATTGGTATCAGTGGGAGGAATAGTGTCCCATCATTGGTGTAGTGGGAGGAATAGTGTCCCATCATTGGTGTCAGTGGGAGGAATAGTGTCCCATCATTGGTATCAGTGGGGGGAATAGTGTCCCATCATTGGTGTCAGTGGGAAGAATAGTGTCCCATCATTGGTGTCAGTGGGAGGAATAGTGTCCCATCATTGGTGTCAGTGGGAGGAATAGAGTCCCATCATTGGTGTCAGTGGGGGGAATAGTGTCCCATCATTGGTGTCAGTGGGGGGAATAGTGTCCCATCATTGGTGTCAGTGGGGGGAATAGTGTCCCATCATTGGTGTCAGTGGGGGGAATAGTGTCCCATCATTGGTGTCAGTGGGGGGAATAGTGTCCCATCATTGGTGTCAGTGAGGGGAATAGTGTCCCATCATTGGTGTCAGTGGGAGGAATAGTGTCCTATCATTGGTGTCAGTGGGAGGAATAGTGCCCCATCATTGGTGTCAGTGGGAGGAATGGTGTCCCATCATTGGTGTCAGTGGGGGGAATAGTGTCCCATCATTGGTATCAGTGGGAGGAATAGTGTCCCATCATTGGTGTCAGTGGGAGGAATAGTGTCCCATCATTGGTGTCAGTGGGAGGAATAGTGTCCCATCATTGGTATCAGTGGGGGGAATAGTGTCCCATCATTGGTGCCAGTGGGAGGAATAGTGTCCCATCATTGGTGCCAGTGGGAGGAATAGTGTCCCATCATTGGTGTCAGTGGGAAGAATAGTGTCCCATCATTGGTGTCAGTGGGAGGAATAGTGTCCCATCATTGGTGTCAGTGGGAGGAATAGAGTCCCATCATTGGTGTCAGTGGGGGGAATAGTGTCCCATCATTGGTGTGTCCCATCATTGGTGTCAGTGGGGGGAATAGTGTCCCATCATTGGTGTCAGTGGGGGGAATAGTGTCCCATCATTGGTGTCAGTGGGGGGAATAGTGTCCCATCATTGGTGTCAGTGAGGGGAATAGTGTCCCATCATTGGTGTCAGTGGGAGGAATAGTGTCCCCATCATTGGTGTCAGTGGGGGGAATAGTGTCCCATCATTGGTGTCAGTGGGAGGAATAGTGTCCTATCATTGGTGTCAGTGGGAGGAATAGTGCCCCATCATTGGTGTCAGTGGGAGGAATGGTGTCCCATCATTGGTGTCAGTGGGGGGAATAGTGTCCCATCATTGGTATCAGTGGGAGGAATAGTGTCCCATCATTGGTGTCAGTGGGAGGAATAGTGTCCCATCATTGGTGTCAGTGGGAGGAATAGTGTCCCATCATTGGTATCAGTGGGGGGAATAGTGTCCCATCATTGGTGCCAGTGGGAGGAATAGTGTCCCATCATTGGTGTCAGTGGGAAGAATAGTGTCCCATCATTGGTGTCAGTGGGAGGAATAGTGTCCCATCATTGGTGTCAGTGGGAGGAATAGAGTCCCATCATTGGTGTCAGTGGGGGGAATAGTGTCCCATCATTGGTGTCAGTGGGGGGAATAGTGTCCCATCATTGGTGTCAGTGGGAGGAATAGTGTCCCATCATTGGTGTCAGTGGGAGGAATAGTGTCCCATCATTGGTGTCAGTGGGAGGAATAGTGTCCCACCATTGGTGTCAGTGGGGGGGAATAGTGTCCCATCATTGGTGTCAGTGGGAGGAATAGTGTCCCATCATTGGTGTCAGTGGGAGGAATAG
This sequence comes from Rana temporaria, assembly GCF_905171775.1. Lineage (NCBI taxonomy): Eukaryota > Metazoa > Chordata > Amphibia > Anura > Ranidae > Rana > Rana temporaria. Next base: position 2,051,122 of record NC_053496.1, read on the forward strand.
TGTCCCATCATTGGTATCAGTGGGAGGAATAGTGTCCCATCATTGGTGTCAGTGGGAGAAATAGTGTCCCATCATTGGTGTCAGTGGGAGGAATAGTGTCCCACCATTGGTGTCAGTGGGGGGGAATAGTGTCCCACCATTGGTGTCAGTGGGAGGAATAGTGTCCCATCATTGGTGTCAGTGGGAGGAATAGTGTCCCATCATTGGTATCAGTGGGAGGAATAGTGTCCCGTCATTGGTGTCAGTGGGAGGAATAGTGTCCCATCATTGGTGTCAGTGGGGGGGAATAGTGTCCCACCATTGGTGTCAGTGGGAGGAATAGTGTCCCATCATTGGTATCAGTGGGAGGAATAGTGTCACATCATTGGTGTCAGTGGGAGGAATAGTGTCCCATCATTGGTATCAGTGGGAGGAATAGTGTCACATCATTGGTGTCAGTGGGAGGAAGGAAGGGAAGTCTCACCTCACACATGATCTTGATATGGGTCACGCGTGGTTTTCCATCCTTCATGTCTGCGGTGAGGACGGAGGTGACGAAATCTCCCGGATTGCTGCGGCTCTCTCGGACCAGGAAAGTCCACGGTTCTCCCTTCTCCTGGAGGAGCTTCTCTGCATCGGGTCCGGAGAGATAACCGTGGTACCAGCTGTGGGAGGAAAGGACACGTGGTCATGTTGGTGGTGGGGGAGGGGTCAGGTACACCCTTCATGGTCAACGAATCGGCATCTATGTCTGCATGCGATTATAAACCCAAAGGAAAAAAAAAAATGTTGTGTCCTATCTACATACAGGAAAACCTTGGATTGAGAGTAACTTGGTTTGAGAGCGTTTTGCAAGACAAGCAAAAACGTTTTAATAAATTTTGCCTTGATATACAAGCGATGTCTTGATATAAGAGTAGCGTCATGTCACCACTGGCCCAGATTCAAAGAGATTTGCGCTTTATTTGCGGAGGCGCAGAGCAACGATTTTGCCCTGCGCCCCCGCAAATTTGCGCCGCTGCCCTCGATTCACGGAGCAGTAGCTCCGTAAATTGCGAGGGCGCGCCGGCAAAATTGCCCGGGGTAAGCGGGCGCAATGTAAATGATCCCGCCGGGGGCGGGAATCATTCAAATTAGGCGCGCTCCCGCGCCGAGCGTAGAGCGCATGCTCCGTCTGGAAACTTTCCCGACGTGCATTGCGGCAAATGTCGTCGCAAGGACGTCATTTGCTTCAAAGTGAACGTGAATGGCGTCCAGCGCCATTCACAAATCACTTACGCAAACGACGTAAAATTTGAACGTCGCGACGCGTGAAGGGCGGGTATACTTTAGCATTGGCTGCCCCTACTATTAGAAGGGGCAGCCTTACGCTAAAGACGCCGTACGGAAACTCCGTACCTGGCTTGCGCGGGGCCCGCGCAACTTTGTGAATCGGTGTTAGTATGCAATTTGCATACTACACCCTGATCACAATGGGAGCGCCCCCCTAGCGGTCAACGCAAGAATGCAGCCTAAAATCAGCGTGGCATAAGAGCCTTATGCCACGCAGATTTTAGGCTGCAGTCGGCGTTACAATGTCCCTGAATCAGGAGCATTCGTTACACCGGAGCAAGTAAGCAATTGCGCTGTGTAACCTATGGTTACGCAGGCGCAATTGCTTACTGAATCTGGGCCACTGAGTATAAAAGAGAAGAGAGGCTCCTCCTCTAAGTGTAGCAATATGGTTACATGTAATGAAGGGACAACATTTAGCAACTTATTGCTACACTTAGAGGCGCCTCTCTTCTCTTTTATACTCTGTAAAAAAAATGCTTTGATATACAAGCGCTTTGGATTACAAGCGTGTTTCTGGAACGCATTATCCTCGCAATCCGAGGTTTTACTGTCTACCATCCATCACCTCTTCTGGGTGGCCTTGAAGGCATTTGGCTGGCCAAAGACCAGAGCACTTCTTTTTGCGATTCGGCGCTGCGTCATTTTAACATCTTCAGCCCCGGACCATTATGCAGGTAAAGGACCCGGACAGTTTTTTGCGATTCGGCGCTGCGTCGCTTTAACAGACAATTGCGCGGTCGTGCGACGTGGCTCCCAAACAAAATTGGCGTCCTTTTTTCCCCACAAATAGAGATTTCTTTCGGTGGTATTTGATCACCTCTGCTGTTTTATTTTTTTGCGCTATAAATAAAAATAGAGCGACAATCTTGAAAAAAAAAAAGCAATATTTTTTTTACTTTTTTTCTATAATAAATATCCCCCAAAAATATATAAAAAAAACATTTTTTTCCTCAGTTTAGGCCGATACGTATTCTTCTACTTATTTTTGGTTAAAAAAAAAAACGCAAAGCGTTTATCGATTGGTTTGCGCAAAAGTTATAGATTCTACAAAATAGGGGATAGTTTTATGGCATTTTTTTTACTAGCAATGGCGGCGATCTGCGATTTTTATTGTGACTGCGACATTATGGCGGACACTTCGGACACTCTTGACGCTATTTTGGGACGATTGTCATTTTTACAGCGATCGGTGCTATAAAAATAAACCGATTACTATAAAAATTCCACTGGCAGTGAAGTGGTTAACCTGCAGGGGTTAGGTGTGTCGTAGGGAGTAATTCTAACTGTGGAGGGATGGGCTATGTGTGATATGACACTGATCACCTCTCCCGATCACTGGAAGCTGTGATCAGTGTCCTGTCACTAGGCAGAACAGGGAAATGCTTGTTTACATCAGCATCTCCCCGTTCTGCCGCTCCGTGACACGATCACAGGACTCCGCGGCAGACATTGAGTCTTGCAGGACCCGCGGTCACACTCATGGAGCTCACACCCACAATGCCACGTCTTAAAGGACAACGTATATATATATGTTAATCTGCCCAGCCGTGCCATTCTGTCGACGTATATTGGCGTGAGCCGGTCGGCAAGTGGTTAGGACCTTCAGCCTTGCACAGTCGTACCGCCTCCTGTCTTGGAATGAAATTGCTCTCATTTGGACACAATGTTACAATTTGTTTCATTTTTCAGGAAACTTTTTATTTCATTTTCGGAGATTCAGATGTATTCTGAATTTACAAATGGACACTTTCCAGGGTTAGGGTTTAGGGTAGGGGGGTTAGGGATAGGGGGGTTGGGGGTTAGGGTTACCTTCTTCTTTCCTTGTTTGTGTCCGTCCAGAACTGATGTGTCTCTGATCATCTCCTGTACTATGTCTGCAGTCTCTGACCATCTCCTGTACTATGTCTGCAGTCTCTGATCATCTCCTGTATTATGTCTGCAGTCTCTGATCATCTCCTGTACTATGTCTGCAGTCTCTGATCATCTCCTGTATTATGTCTGCAGTCTCTGATCATCTCCTGTATTATGTCTGCAGTCTCTGACCATCTCCTGTACTATGTCTGCAGTCTCTGACCATCTCCTGTACTATGTCTGCAGTCTCTGATCATCTCCTGTATTATGTCTGCAGTCTCTGACCATCTCCTGTATCATGTCTGCAGTCTCTGATCATCTCCTGTATTATGTCTGCAGTCTCTGATCATCTCCTGTACTATGTCTGCAGTCTCTGATCATCTCCTGTATCATGTCTGCAGTCTCTGACCATCTCCTGTACTATGTCTGCACTCTCTGATCATCTCCTGTATTATGTCTGCAATCTCTGATCATCTCCTGTATTATGTCTGCAGTCTCTGATCATCTCCTGTATTATGTCTGCAGTCTCTGATCATCTCCTTTACTATGTCTGCAGTCTCTGATCCTCTCCTGTATTATGTCTGCAGTCTCTGATCATCTCCTGTATTATGTCTGCAGTCTCTGATCATCTCCTGTATCATGTCTGCAGTCTCTGATCATCTCCTGTATTATGTCTGCAGTCTCTGATCATCTCCTGTATTATGTCTGCAGTCTCTGATCATCTCCTGTATCATGTCTGCAGTCTCTGATCATCTCCTGTACTGTGTCTGCAGTCTCTGATCATCTCCTGTAGTATGTCTGCAGTCTCTGATCATCTCCTGTATTATGTCTGCAGTCTCTGATCATCTCCTGTATCATGTCTGCAGTCTCTGATCATCTCCTGTACTATGTCTGCAGTCTCTGATCATCTCCTGTACTATGTCTGCAGTCTCTGATCATCTCCTGTATTATGTCTGCAGTCTCTGATCATCTCCTGTATCATGTCTGTAGTCTCTGATCGTCTCCTGTACTATGTCTGCAGTCTCTGATCATCTCCTGTATTATGTCTGCAGTCTCTGATCATCTCCTGTATCATGTCTGCAGTCTCTGATCATCTCCTGTATTATGTCTGCAGTCTCTGATCATCTCCTGTACTACGTCTGCAGTCTCTGATCATCTCCTGTATCATGTCTGCAGTCTCTGACCATCTCCTGTATCATGTCTGCAGTCTCTGATCATCTCCTGTATTATGTCTGCAGTCTCTGATCATCTCCTGTACTATGTCTGCAGTCTCTGATCATCTCCTGTATTATGTCTGCAGTCTCTGACCATCTCCTGTAGTATGTCTGCAGTCTCTGATCATCTCCTGTATTATGTCTGCAGTCTCTGATCATCTCCTGTATTATGTCTGCAGTCTCTGACCATCTCCTGTATTATGTCTGCAGTCTCTGATCATCTCCTGTATCATGTCTGTAGTATGTCTGGGGCCTTTCTAACAGACTCTCTAACAGAAGCCCTCTCTGTGTCCATCAGAGAGGCCCCCCTCCAGGTCCCAATAAAGTTCTCTGCTTCTCGTCCTGTATTTTGTTTGTTGTTAAGAGATCACGTAAGGATCCCGGGGTGATGAAGAATTCTTAGGGGAGCATCTCTGTGGTTGAGTCGTTGCCATAGAAACATTTGTAAAGGGGAGGAGTTAGTAAAAATGACCACGCCCATGTGGGGCCGCCCGAAATATTTCTGCAACCAGGCACATGTGACCCTAAGATCGGCCCTGAACATGGTGGTCGTTGCAACTTTTTACGTCACACGGTTTTTGCGCAGCGATTATTCTAACTCAGTGTTTCTCAACTCCAGTCCTCAAGGCGCACCAACAGGTCATGTTTTCAGGCTTTCCATTATTTTGCACAGGTGATTTTATCAGTTTCACTGCCTTAGTAATTATCACAGCAGTTTCATCTGGGGGAAATCCTGAAAACATGACCTGGTGGTGCGCCCTGAGGACTGGAGTTGAGAAACACTGTTCTAACTTAAATAAAGTTTTGTGAATTAAAAAAAAAATAAAAAAATAAAGTTAGCCCGATTTTTTTGTATAATGTGAAAGACGATGTCACGCCGAATAAATAGATACCCAACACGTTACGCTTTAATATTGCGCACACTCATGGAATGGCGCCAAACTTCGGTACTTAAAAATAGGCGACGCTTTTTTTACAGGTTACCGGTTTAGAGTTACAGAGGAGGTCCAGGGCTGGAATTGTTGCTTTTTGGTGGTAATTTTAGGTTATTTTGGGTTATTTTTGGGTTATTTTTGGTTATTTTTGGCACATTCAGTTCACCACCAAGAAATGTCACACCTGCCAAACGACGCGATGAGATGGGAACTTCAAATGATCGCACTCAATGCTTCGCACTCCGCAATTTCCTGTCAATGTAAACCTAACCCCTGATTGCAAACCTCAGATTAACCCCAAGACACAACACGTGGCCTCAAAACAACCCGTAAAGCGAACCTGTAACAAAACTCCGACCCCCAAAGACGAGACTAAACGTTAATGTGGCCCCCCTCTCCGTAACCATTCGTCTCACCGCAACTCATGAACTTCATCTTTAATGTTTCAAATGTGAAGAATGCCCTCCTTAGGGTGCTGGTCAGAATGACCCCCTTACATTGGTGGTCATTGTGAAGAATGCCCTCCTTGGGGTGCCGGTCAGAATGACCCCCTTACATTGGTGGTCATTGTGAAGAATGCCCTCCTTGGGGTGCTGGTCAGAATGACCCCCTTATATTGGTGGTCATTGTGAAGAATGCCCTCCTTGGGGTGCTGGTCAGAATGCCCCCCTTACATTGGTGGTCATTGTGAAGAATGCCCTCCTTAGGGTGCTGGTCAGAATGCCCCCCTTATATTGGTGGCAATTTTGAAGAATTCCCTCCTTAGGGTGCTGGTCAGAATGACCCCCTTACATTGGTGGTCATTGTGAAGAATGCCCTCCTTAGGGTGCTGGTCAGAATAACCCCCTTACATTGGTGGTCATTGTGAAGAATGCCCTCCTTAGGGTGCTGGTCAGAATGATCCCCTTACATTGGTGGTCATTGTGAAGAATGCCCTCCTTGGGGTGCTGGTCAGAATGACCCCCCTTATATTGGTGGTCATTGTGACAAATGCCCTCCTTGGGGTGCTGGTCAGAATGACTCCCTTACATTGGTGGTCATTGTGAAGAATGCCCTCCTTAGGGTGCTGGTCAAAAGGACCCCCTTACATTGGTGGTCATTGTGAAGAATGCCCTCCTTGGGGTGCTGGTCAGAATGACCCCCTTATATTGGTGGCAATTTTGAAGAATTCCCTCCTTAGGGTGCTGGTCAGAATGACCCCCTTACATTGGTGGTCATTGTGACGAATGCCCTCCTTAGGGTGCTGGTCAGAATGACCCCCTTACATTGGTGGTCATTGTGAAGAATGCCCTCCTTAGGGTGCCGGTCAGAATGCCCCCCTTACATTGGTGGTCATTGTGAAGAATGCCCTCCTTGGGGTGCTGGTCAGAATGACCCCCCTTATATTGGTGGCAATTTTGAAGAATTCCCTCCTTAGGGTGCCGGTCAGAATAACCCCCTTACATTGGTGGTCATTGTGAAGAATGCCCACCTTAGGGTGCTGGTCAGAATGACCCCCCTTACATTGGTGGTCATTGTGAAGAATGCCCACCTTAGGGTGCTGGTCAGAATAACCCCCTTACATTGGTGGTCATTGTGAAGAATGCCCACCTTAGGGTGCTGGTCAGAATAACCCCCTTACATTGGTGGTCATTGTGAAGAATGCCCACCTTAGGGTGCTGGTCAGAATGATCCCCTTACATTGGTGGTCATTGTGAAGAATGCCCTCCTTAGGGTGCCGGTCAGAATGACCCCCTTACATTGGTGGTCATTGTGAAGAATGCCCTCCTTAGGGTGCCGGTCAGAATGACCCCCTTACATTGGTGGTCATTGTGAAGAATGCCCTCCTTAGGGTGCTGGTCAGAATGACCCCCCTTATATTGGTGGTCATTGTGAAGAATGCCCACCTTAGGGTGCTGGTCAGAATGACCCCCTTACATTGGTGGTCATTGTGAAGAATGCCCTCCTTAGGGTGCTGGTCAGAATGACCCCCTTACATTGGTGGTCATTGTGAAGAATGCCCTCCTTGGGGTGCTGGTCAGAAGGACCCCCTTACATTGGTGGTCATTGTGAAGAATGCCCTCCTTAGGGTGCTGGTCAGAATGACCCCCTTACATTGGTGGTCATTGTGAAGAATGCCCTCCTTGGGGTGCTGGTCAGAAGGACCCCCTTATATTGGTGGTCATTGTGAAGAATGCCCTCCTTAGGGTGCTGGTCAGAATGACTCCCTTACATTGGTGGTCATTGTGAAGAATGCCCTCCTTAGGGTGCTGGTCAGAATGATCCCCTTACATTGGTGGTCATTGTGAAGAATGCCCTCCTTAGGGTGCTGGTCAGAATGACTCCCTTACATTGGTGGTCATTGTGAATAATGCCCTCCTTAGGGTGCTGGTCAGAATGATCCCCTTACATTGGTGGTCATTGTGAAGAATGCCCTCCTTGGGGTGCCGGTCAGAATGACTCCCTTACATTGGTGGTCATTGTGAAGAATGCCCTCCTTAGGGTGCTGGTCAGAATGATCCCCTTACATTGGTGGTCATTGTGAAGAATGCCCTCCTTAGGGTGCTGGTCAGAATGACTCCCTTACATTGGTGGTCATTGTGAAGAATGCCCTCCTTAGGGTGCTGGTCAGAATGATCCCCTTACATTGGTGGTCATTGTGAAGAATGCCCTCCTTGGGGTGCCGGTCAGAATGACTCCCTTACATTGGTGGTCATTGTGAAGAATGCCCTCCTTAGGGTGCTGGTCAGAATGATCCCCTTACATTGGTGGTCATTGTGAAGAATGCCCACCTTAGGGTGCTGGTCAGAATGATCCCCTTATATTGGTGGTCATTGTGAAGAATTCCCTCCTTAGGGTGCTGGTCAGAATGATCCCCTTACATTGGTGGTCATTGTGAAGAATGCCCTCCTTAGGGTGCTGGTCAGAATGATCCCCTTACATTGGTGGTCATTGTGAAGAATGCCCTCCTTGGGGTGCCGGTCAGAATGCCCCCCTTATATTGGTGGCAATTTTGAAGAATTCCCTCCTTAGGGTGCTGGTCAGAATGACCCCCTTACATTGGTGGTCATTGTGAAGAATGCCCTCCTTAGGGTGCTGGTCAGAATAACCCCCTTACATTGGTGGTCATTGTGAAGAATGCCCTCCTTGGGGTGCTGGTCAGAATGACCCCCTTACATTGGTGGTCATTGTGACAAATGCCCTCCTTGGGGTGCTGGTCAGAATGACTCCCTTACATTGGTGGTCATTGTGAAGAATGCCCTCCTTAGGGTGCTGGTCAAAAGGACCCCCTTACATTGGTGGTCATTGTGAAGAATGCCCTCCTTGGGGTGCTGGTCAGAATGACCCCCTTATATTGGTGGCAATTTTGAAGAATTCCCTCCTTAGGGTGCTGGTCAGAATGACCCCCTTACATTGGTGGTCATTGTGACGAATGCCCTCCTTAGGGTGCTGGTCAGAATGACCCCCTTACATTGGTGGTCATTGTGAAGAATGCCCTCCTTGGGGTGCTGGTCAGAATGACCCCCTTATATTGGTGGCAATTTTGAAGAATTCCCTCCTTAGGGTGCTGGTCAGAATGATCCCCTTACATTGGTGGTCATTGTGACGAATGCCCTCCTTAGGGTGCTGGTCAGAATGACCCCCTTACATTGGTGGTCATTGTGAAGAATTCCCTCCTTAGGGTGCTGGTCAGAATGACCCCCTTACATTGGTGGTCATTGTGAAGAATGCCCTCCTTAGGGTGCTGGTCAGAATGACCCCCTTACATTGGTGGTCATTGTGAAGAATGCCCTCCTTAGGGTGCTGGTCAGAATGACTCCCTTACATTGGTGGTCATTGTGAAGAATGCCCACCTTAGGGTGCTGGTCAGAATGATCCCCTTACATTGGTGGTCATTGTGAAGAATGCCCTCCTTAGGGTGCCGGTCAGAATGACCCCCTTACATTGGTGGTCATTGTGAAGAATGCCCTCCTTGGGGTGCCGGTCAGAATGACCCCCTTACATTGGTGGTCATTGTGAAGAATGCCCTCCTTGGGGTGCCGGTCAGAATGACCCCCTTACATTGGTGGTCATTGTGAAGAATGCCCTCCTTAGGGTGCTGGTCAAAAGGACCCCCTTACATTGGTGGTCATTGTGAAGAATGCCCTCCTTGGGGTGCTGGTCAGAATGACCCCCTTACATTGGTGGTCATTGTGAAGAATGCCCTCCTTAGGGTGCTGGTCAGAATGACCCCCTTACATTGGTGGTCATTGTGAAGAATGCCCTCCTTAGGGTGCCGGTCAGAATGACCCCCTTACATTGGTGGTCATTGTGAAGAATGCCCTCCTTAGGGTGCCGGTCAGAATGACCCCCTTACATTGGTGGTCATTGTGAAGAATGCCCTCCTTAGGGTGCTGGTCAAAAGGACCCCCTTACATTGGTGGTCATTGTGAAGAATGCCCTCCTTGGGGTGCTGGTCAGAATGACCCCCTTATATTGGTGGTCATTGTGAAGAATGCCCTCCTTAGGGTGCTGGTCAGAATGACCCCCTTACATTGGTGGTCATTGTGAAGAATGCCCTCCTTAGGGTGCCGGTCAGAATGACCCCCTTACATTGGTGGTCATTGTGAAGAATGCCCTCCTTAGGGTGCTGGTCAGAATGACCCCCCTTATATTGGTGGTCATTGTGAAGAATGCCCTCCTTAGGGTGCTGGTCAGAATGATCCCCTTACATTGGTGGTCATTGTGAAGAATGCCCTCCTTATGGTGCTGGTCAGAATGACCCCCTTACATTGGTGGTCATTGTGAAGAATGCCCTCCTTAGGGTGCTGGTCAGAAGGACCCCCTTATATTTGTGGTCATTGTGAAGAATGCCCTCCTTAGGGTGCTGGTCAGAATGATCCCCTTACATTGGTGGTTATTGTGAAGAATTCCCTCCTTAGGGTGCTGGTCAGAAGGACCCCCTTATATTTGTGGTCATTGTGAAGAATGCCCTCCTTAGGGTGCCGGTCAGAATGACTCCCTTACATTGGTGGTCATTGTGAAGAATGCCCTCCTTAGGGTGCTGGTCAGAATGATCCCCTTACATTGGTGGTCATTGTGAAGAATGCCCTCCTTATGGTGCTGGTCAGAATGACCCCCTTATATTTGTGGTCATTGTGAAGAATGCCCTCCTTAGGGTGCTGGTCAGAATGATCCCCTTACATTGGTGGTCATTGTGAAGAATGCCCTCCTTAGGGTGCTGGTCAGAATGACCCCCTTACATTGGTGGTCATTGTGAATGTCCCCCTTATATTGTTGGTCAGCAGGACGAATACCCTCCTTACAGTGGTGGTTGAAAAGCCACTGTTTAAATGATGGTAAGGAGGACATTCTTTCCATTGACATTGGTGGTCATTGTGAAGAATGCCTGCTTGATAATGGTGGTCAGAAAGCCACCTTTACGGTGGGGGCCAGTGGAAAGAGTGCCCTCCTTACATAGGTGGTCACTGTGAAAAATGCCTTCTTTATAATGGCGGTCAAAATGCCACCTTTACGTGAGGGTCTGTTAAAAGAATGCTTTCCTTACGTTGGTGGTCATTTGTAAAGAATGTCCTCATTACGGTGGTGGTCAGTGGGAAGAATGCTATTCCTACAGTGGTGACCAGAGTGCCACCTTTTCAAAAAGTGTCAATGGAAAGAGTGCCCTCCTTACGTTGGTGGTCATTGTGAAGAATGTCTTCTTTATAGTGGTTGTCTAAATGCCACCTTTACAGTGGAAGTCGGTGGAAAGAATGTCCTCCTTACATTGGTGGTCATTGTGAAAAATTCCCTTCTTTACTGTGGTAATAAAAATGCAACCGTTACAGTGGGGGGTCAGTGGAAAGAATGTTGGTGGTCATTGTGAAGAATTTCTTCTTTACAATGGTGGTCAGATGCCCCCTTTCCACTGATGGTTAAAATTCTACCCCTACAGTGGGGGTCTGTAGAAAGAATGCTTTCCTTATGTTGGTGGTCATTTGTAAAGAATGTCCTCCTTACAGTGGTGGTCAGTGGGAAGAATGCAATTCCTACAGTGGTGACCAGAGTGCCACCTTTTCAAGAAGTGTCATTGGAAAGAATGCGCTTCTCACATTGGTGGTCATTGTAAAGAACGCCCTTCTTACAGTGGGGGTCAGTGGAAAGAATGTGCTCCTCACATTGGTGGTCATTGTGAAGAAGCTCCTCTTTACAATGTTGGTCAGATGGCTCAATTTACAGTATA